>NW_026872118.1:0-99102 GCF_033458585.1 Syngnathus typhle
ATAGAACTAAAATAGACGATTTATAGACCAGAAATAGACGTCTAAAATAGGTTGATTTTTAGATCTAAAATAGGTTGATATATAGACCTAAAATAGACGCCTAAATTAGGTTGATTTATAGACCCTTAGGTTGATTTATAGACCTAAAGTAGACGTTTAAAATAGGTTTATTTATAGATCTAAAATAGACCAGAAATAGACGTCTAAAATAGGTTGATTTTTAGATCTAAAATAGGTTGATATATAGACCTAAAGTAGACGCCTAAATTAGGTTGATTTATAGACCCTTAGGTTGATTTATAGACCTAAAGTAGACGTTTAAAATAGATCTAACATAGGTTGACTTATAGACCAGAAATAGACGTCTAAAATAGGTTGATTTTTAGATCTAAAATAGGTTGATATATAGACCTAAAATAGACGCCTAAATTAGCTTGATTTATAGACCCTTGGGTTGATTTATAGACCTAAAGTAGACGTTTAAAATAGGTTTATTTTTAGATCTAAAATAGGTTGATATATAGACCTAAAATAGACGATTTATAGACCAGAAATAGACGTCTAAAATAGGTTGATTTTTAGATCTAAAATAGGTTGATATATAGACCTAAAATAGACGCCTAAATTAGGTATATTTATAGACCCTTAGGTTGATTTATAGACCTAAAGTAGACGTTTAAATTAGGTTTATTTTTAGATCTAAAATAGGTTGATATATAGACCTAAAATAGACGATTTATAGACCAGAAATAGAAGTCTAAAATAGGTTGATTTTTAGATCTAAAATAGGTTGATATATAGACCTAAAATAGACGCCTAAATTAGGTTGATTTATAGACCCTTAGGTTGATTTATAGACCTAAAGTAGACGTTTAAAATAGATCTAAAATAGGTTGATTTATAGACCAGAAATAGACGTCTAAAATAGGTTGATTTTTAGATCTAAAATAGGTATATATATAGACCTAAAATAGACGCCTAAATTAGGTTGATTTTTAGACCCTTAGGTTGATTTATAGACCTAAAGTAGACGTTTAAAATAGATCTAAAATAGGTTGATTTATAGACCAGAAATAGACGTCTAAAATAGGTTGATTTTTTAGATCTAAAATAGGTTGATATATAGACCTAAAATAGACGCCTAGATTAGGTTGATTTATAGACCTAACGTAGACGTTTAAAATAGGTTTATTTATAGATCTAAAATAGGTTGATTTATAGACCAGAAATAGACGTCTAAAATAGGTTGATTTTTAGATCTGAAATAGGTTGATATATAGACCTAAAATAGACGCCTAAATTAGGTTGATTTATAGACCCTTAGGTTGATTTATAGACCTAAAGTAGACGTTTAAAATAGATCTAAAATAGGTTGATTTATAGACCAGAAATAGACGTCTAAAATAGGTTGATTTTTTAGATCTAAAATAGGTTGATATATAGACCTAAAATAGACGCCTAGATTAGGTTGATTTATAGACCCTTAGGTTGATTTATAGACCTAAAGTAGACGTTTAAAATAGATCTAAAATAGGTTGATTTATAGACCAGAAATAGACGTCTAAAATAGGTTGATTTTTTAGATCTAAAATAGGTTGATATATAGACCTAAAATAGACGCCTAGATTAGGTTGATTTATAGACCTAACGTAGACGTTTAAAATAGGTTTATTTATAGATGTAAAATAGGTTGATTTATAGACCAGAAATAGACGTCTAAAAGAGGTTGATTTTTAGATCTAAAATAGGTTGATATATAGACCTAAAATAGACGCCTAAATTAGGTTGATTTATAGACCCTTAGGTTGATTTATAGACCTAAAGTAGACGTTTAAAATAGATCTAAAATAGGTTGATTTATAGACCAGAAATAGACGTCTAAAATAGGTTGATTTTTTAGATCTAAAATAGGTTGATATATAGACCTAAAATAGACGCCTAGATTAGGTTGATTTTTAGACCCTTAGGTTGATTTATAGACCTAAAGTAGACGTTTAAAATAGATCTAAAATAGGTTGATTTATAGACCAGAAATAGACGTCTAAAATAGGTTGATTTTTTAGATCTAAAATAGGTTGATATATAGACCTAAAATAGACGCCTAGATTAGGTTGATTTTTAGACCCTTAGGTTGATTTATAGACCTAAAGTAGACGTTTAAAATAGATCTAAAATAGGTTGATTTATAGACCAGAAATAGACGTCTAAAATAGGTTGATTTTTTAGATCTAAAATAGGTTGATATATAGACCTAAAATAGACGCCTAGATTAGGTTGATTTATAGACCCTTAGGTTGATTTATAGACCTAACGTAGACGTTTAAAATAGGTTTATTTATAGATCTAAAATAGGTTGATTTATAGACCAGAAATAGACGTCTAAAATAGGTTGATTTTTAGATCTAAAATAGGTTGATATATAGACCTAAAATAGACGCCTAAATTAGGTTGATTTATAGACCCTTAGGTTGATTTATAGACCTAAAGTAGACGTTTAAAATGGGTTTATTTATAGATCTAAAATAGACCAAAACTAGACGTCTAAAATAGGTTAATTTTTAAACCAGAAATAGACGTCTAAAATAGGTTGATTTTTAGATCTAAAATAGGTTGATATATAGACCTAAAATAGACACCTAAATTAGGTTGATTTATAGACCTAACGTAGACGTTTAAAATAGGTTTATTTATAGATCTAAAATAGGTTGATTTATAGACCAGAAATAGACGTCTACAATAGGTTGATTTTTAGATCTAAAATAGGTTGATATATAGACCTAAAATAGACGCCTAAATTAGGTTGATTTATAGACCCTTAGGTTGATTTATAGACCTAAAGTAGACGTTTAAAATGGGTTTATTTATAGATCTAAAATAGACCAGAAATAGACGTCTAAAATAGGTTGATTTTTAGATCTAAAATAGGTTGATATATAGACCTAAAATAGACGCCTAAATTAGGTTGATTTATAGACCCTTAGGTTGATTTATAGACCTAAAGTAGACGTTTAAAATAGACATAAAATAGGTTGATTTATAGACAAGAAATAGACGTCTAAAAAAGGTTGATTTTTTAGATCTAAAATAGGTTGATATATAGACCTAAAATAGACGCCTAAATTAGGTTGATTTATAGACCCTTAGGTTGATTTATAGACCTAAAGTAGACGTTTAAAATAGATCTAAAATAGGTTGATTTATAGACCAGAAATAGACGTCTAAAATAGGTTGATTTTTTAGATCTAAAATAGGTTGATATATAGACCTAAAATAGACGCCTAGATTAGGTTGATTTATAGACCCTTAGGTTGATTTATAGACCTAACGTAGACGTTTAAAATAGGTTTATTTATAGATCTAAAATAGGTTGATTTATAGACCAGAAATAGACGTCTAAAATAGGTTGATTTTTAGATCTAAAATAGGTTGATATATAGACCTAAAATAGACGCCTAAATTAGGTTGATTTATAGACCCTTAGGTTGATTTATAGACCTAAAGTAGACGTTTAAAATGGGTTTATTTATAGATCTAAAATAGACCAAAACTAGACGTCTAAAATAGGTTAATTTTTAAACCAGAAATAGACGTCTAAAATAGGTTGATTTTTAGATCTAAAATAGGTTGATATATAGACCTAAAATAGACACCTAAATTAGGTTGATTTATAGACCTAACGTAGACGTTTAAAATAGGTTTATTTATAGATCTAAAATAGGTTGATTTATAGACCAGAAATAGACGTCTAAAATAGGTTGATTTTTAGATCTAAAATAGGTTGATATATAGACCTAAAATAGACGCCTAAATTAGGTTGATTTATAGACCCTTAGGTTGATTTATCGACCTAAAGTAGACGTTTAAAATAGGTTTATTTATAGATCTAAAATAGACCAGAAATAGACGTCTAAAATAGGTTGGTTTTTAGATCTAAAATAGGTTGATATATAGACCTAAAATAGACGCCTAAATTAGGTTGATTTATAGACCCTTAGGTTGATTTATAGACCTAAAGTAGACGTTTAAAATAGATCTAAAATAGGTTGATTTATAGACCAGAAATAGACGTCCAAAATAGGTTGATTTTTAGATCTAAAATAGGTTGATATATAGACCTAAAATAGACGCCTAAATTAGGTTTATTTATAGACCCTTAGGTTGATTTATAGACCTAAAGTAGACGTTTGAAATAGGTTTAATTATAGATCTCAAATAGACCAGAAATAGACGTCTAAAATAGGTTGATTTTTAGATCTAAAATAGGTTGATATATAGACCTAAAATAGACGATTTATAGACTAGAAATAGACGTCTAAAATAGGTTGATTTTTAGATCTAAAATAGGTTGATATATAGACCTAAAATAGACGCCTAAATTAGGTTGATTTATAGACCCTTAGGTTGATTTATAGACCTAAAGTAGACGTTTAAAATAGGTTTATTTTTAGATCTAAAATAGGTTGATATATAGACCTAAAATAGACGATTTATAGACCAGAAATAGACGTCTAAAATAGGTTGATTTTTAGATCTAAAATAGGTTGATATATAGACCTAAAATAGACGCCTAAATTAGGTTGATTTATAGACCCTTAGGTTGATTTATAGACCTAAAGTAGACGTTTAAAATAGGTTTATTTATAGATCTAAAATAGACCAGAAATAGACGTCTAAAATAGGTTGATTTTTAGATCTAAAATAGGTTGATATATAGACCTAAAGTAGACGCCTAAATTAGGTTGATTTATAGACCCTTAGGTTGATTTATAGACCTAAAGTAGACGTTTAAAATAGATCTAAAATAGGTTGACTTATAGACCAGAAATAGACGTCTAAAATAGGTTGATTTTTAGATCTAAAATAGGTTGATATATAGACCTAAAATAGACGCCTAAATTAGGTTGATTTATAGACCCTTAGGTTGATTTATAGACCTAAAGTAGACGTTTAAAATAGGTTTATTTTTAGATCTAAAATAGGTTGATATATAGACCTAAAATAGACGATTTATAGACCAGAAATAGACGTCTAAAATAGGTTGATTTTTAGATCTAAAATAGGTTGATATATAGACCTAAAATAGACGCCTAAATTAGGTATATTTATAGACCCTTAGGTTGATTTATAGACCTAAAGTAGACGTTTAAAATAGGTTTATTTTTAGATCTAAAATAGGTTGATATATAGACCTAAAATAGACGATTTATAGACCAGAAATAGAAGTCTAAAATAGGTTGATTTTTAGATCTAAAATAGGTTGATATATAGACCTAAAATAGACGCCTAAATTAGGTTGATTTATAGACCCTTAGGTTGATTTATAGACCTAAAGTAGACGTTTAAAATAGATCTAAAATAGGTTGATTTATAGACCAGAAATAGACGTCTAAAATAGGTTGATTTTTTAGATCTAAAATAGGTTGATATATAGACCTAAAATAGACGCCTAGATTAGGTTGATTTTTAGACCCTTAGGTTGATTTATAGACCTAAAGTAGACGTTTAAAATAGATCTAAAATAGGTTGATTTATAGACCAGAAATAGACGTCTAAAATATGTTGATTTTTTAGATCTAAAATAGGTTGATATATAGACCTAAAATAGACGCCTAGATTAGGTTGATTTATAGACCTAACGTAGACGTTTAAAATAGGTTTATTTATAGATCTAAAATAGGTTGATTTATAGACCAGAAATAGACGTCTAAAATAGGTTGATTTTTAGATCTAAAATAGGTTGATATATAGACCTAAAATAGACGCCTAAATTAGGTTGATTTATAGACCCTTAGGTTGATTTATAGACCTAAAATAGACGTTTAAAATAGATCTAAAATAGGTTGATTTATAGACCAGAAATAGACGTCTAAAATAGGTTGATTTTTAGATTTAAAATAGTTTGATATATAGACCTAAAATAGACGCCTAAATTAGGTTGATTTATAGACCCTTAGGTTGATTTATAGACCTAAAGTAGACGTTTAAAATAGGTTTATTTATTGATCTAAAATAGACCAGAAATAGACGTCTAAAATAGGTTGATTTTTAGACCTAAAATAGGTCGATATATAGACCTAAAATAGACGCCTAAATTAGGTTGATTTATAGACCCTTAGGTTGATTTATAGACCTAAAGTAGACGTTTAAAATAGATCTAAAATAGGTTGATTTATAGACCAGAAATAGACGTCTAAAATAGGTTGATTTTTAGATCTAAAATAGGTTGATATATAGACCTAAAATAGACGCCTAAATTAGGTTGATTTATAGACCCTTAGGTTTATTTATAGACCTAAAGTAGACGTTTAAAATAGGTTTAATTATAGATCTCAAATAGACCAGAAATAGACGTCTAAAATAGGTTGATTTTTAGATCTAAAATAGGTTGATATATAGACCTAAAATAGACGATTTATAGACCAGAAATAGACGTCTAAAATAGGTTGATTTTTAGATCTAAAATAGGTTGATATATAGACCTAAAATAGACGCCTAAATTAGGTTGACTTATAGACCCTTAGGTTGATTTATAGACCTAAAGTAGACGTTTAAAATAGGTTCATTTTTAGATCTAAAATAGGTTGATATATAGACCTAAAATAGACGATTTATAGACCAGAAGTAGACGTCTAAAATAGGTTGATTTTTAGATCTAAAATAGGTTGATATATAGACCTAAAATAGACGCCTAAATTAGGTTGATTTATAGACCCTTAGGTTGATTTATAGACCTAAAGTAGACGTTTAAAATAGGTTTATTTATAGATCTAAAATAGACCAGAAATAGACGTCTAAAATAGGTTGATTTTTAGATCTAAAATAGGTTGATATATAGACCTAAAATAGACGCCTAAATTAGGTTGATTTATAGACCCTTAGGTTGATTTATAGACCTAAAGTAGACGTTTAAAATAGATATAAAATAGGTTGATTTATAGACAAGAAATAGACGTCTAAAAAAGGTTGATTTTTTTAGATCTAAAATAGGTTGATATATAGACCTAAAATAGACGCCTAAATTAGGTTGATTTATAGACCCTTAGGTTGATTTATAGACCTAAAGTAGACGTTTAAAATAGATCTAAAATACCGTTTTTTTCCGTGTATAGTGCGCCCCCATGTATAGTACGCACCCCTAACAATGGCATGCTGATGCTGGAAAAAAGCTTGTACCCATGTATAATACGCGTTGATTTATAGACCCTTAGGTTGATTTATAGACCTAAAGTAGACGTTTAAAATAGATCTAAAATAGGTTGATTTATAGACCAGAAATAGACGTCTAAAATAGGTTGATTTTTAGATTTAAAATAGTTTGATATATAGACCTAAAATAGACGCCTAAATTAGGTTGATTTATAGACCCTTAGGTTGATTTATAGACCTAAAGTAGACGTTTAAAATAGGTTTATTTATTGATCTAAAATAGACCAGAAATAGACGTCTAAAATAGGTTGATTTTTAGACCTAAAATAGGTCGATATATAGACCTAAAATTCGCGATCTAAAATAGGTTGATTTATAGACCAGAAATAGACGTCTAAAATAGGTTGATTTTTTAGATCTAAAATAGGTTGATATATAGACCTAAAATAGACGCCTAGATTAGGTTGATTTATAGACCCTTAGGTTGATTTATAGACCTAAAGTAGACGTTTAAAATAGATCTAAAATAGGTTGATTTATAGACCAGAAATAGACGTCTAAAATAGGTTGATTTTTTAGATCTAAAATAGGTTGATATATAGACCTAAAATAGACGCCTAGATTAGGTTGATTTATAGACCTAACGTAGACGTTTAAAATAGGTTTATTTATAGATGTAAAATAGGTTGATTTATAGACCAGAAATAGACGTCTAAAAGAGGTTGATTTTTAGATCTAAAATAGGTTGATATATAGACCTAAAATAGACGCCTAAATTAGGTTGATTTATAGACCCTTAGGTTGATTTATAGACCTAAAGTAGACGTTTAAAATAGATCTAAAATAGGTTGATTTATAGACCAGAAATAGACGTCTAAAATAGGTTGATTTTTTAGATCTAAAATAGGTTGATATATAGACCTAAAATAGACGCCTAGATTAGGTTGATTTTTAGACCCTTAGGTTGATTTATAGACCTAAAGTAGACGTTTGAAATAGATCTAAAATAGGTTGATTTATAGACCAGAAATAGACGTCTAAAATAGGTTGATTTTTTAGATCTAAAATAGGTTGATATATAGACCTAAAATAGACGCCTAGATTAGGTTGATTTATAGACCTAACGTAGACGTTTAAAATAGGTTTATTTATAGATGTAAAATAGGTTGATTTATAGACCAGAAATAGACGTCTAAAATAGGTTGATTTTTAGATCTAAAATAGGTTGATATATAGACCTAAAATAGACGCCTAAATTAGGTTGATTTATAGACCCTTAGGTTGATTTATAGACCTAAAGTAGACGTTTAAAATAGATCTAAAATAGGTTGATTTATAGACCAGAAATAGACGTCTAAAATAGGTTGATTTTTAGATTTAAAATAGTTTGATATATAGACCTAAAATAGACGCCTAAATTAGGTTGATTTATAGACCCTTAGGTTGATTTATAGACCTAAAGTAGACGTTTAAAATAGGTTTATTTATTGATCTAAAATAGACCAGAAATAGACGTCTAAAATAGGTTGATTTTTAGACCTAAAATAGGTCGATATATAGACCTAAAATAGACGCCTAAATTAGGTTGATTTATAGACCCTTAGGTTGATTTATAGACCTAAAGTAGACGTTTAAAATAGATCTAAAATAGGTTGATTTATAGACCAGAAATAGACGTCTAAAATAGGTTGATCTTTAGATCTAAAATAGGTTGATATATAGACCTAAAATAGACGCCTAAATTAGGTTGATTTATAGACCCTTAGGTTTATTTATAGACCTAAAGTAGACGTTTAAAATAGGTTTAATTATAGATCTCAAATAGACCAGAACTAGACGTCTAAAATAGGTTGATTTTTAGATCTAAAATAGGTTGATATATAGACCTAAAATAGACGATTTATAGACCAGAAATAGACGTCTAAAATAGGTTGATTTTTAGATCTAAAATAGGTTGATATATAGACCTAAAATAGACGCCTAAATTAGGTTGACTTATAGACCCTTAGGTTGATTTATAGACCTAAAGTAGACGTTTAAAATAGGTTTATTTTTAGATCTAAAATAGGTTGATATATAGACCTAAAATAGACGATTTATAGACCAGAAATAGACGTCTAAAATAGGTTGATTTTTAGATCTAAAATAGGTTGATATATAGACCTAAAATAGACGCCTAAATTAGGTTGATTTATAGACCCTTAGGTTGATTTATAGACCTAAAGTAGACGTTTAAAATAGGTTTATTTATAGATCTAAAATAGACCAGAAATAGACGTCTAAAATAGGTTGATTTTTAGATCTAAAATAGGTTGATATATAGACCTAAAATAGACGCCTAAATTAGGTTGATTTATAGACCCTTAGGTTGATTTATAGACCTAAAGTAGACGTTTAAAATAGATATAAAATAGGTTGATTTATAGACAAGAAATAGACGTCTAAAAAAGGTTGATTTTTTAGATCTAAAATAGGTTGATATATAGACCTAAAATAGACGCCTAAATTAGGTTGATTTATAGACCCTTAGGTTGATTTATAGACCTAAAGTAGACGTTTAAAATAGATCTAAAATAGGTTGATTTATAGACCAGAAATAGACGTCTAAAATAGGTTGATTTTTTAGATCTAAAATAGGTTGATATATAGACCTAAAATAGACGCCTAGATTAGGTTGATTTATAGACCCTTAGGTTGATTTATAGACCTAACGTAGACGTTTAAAATAGGTTTATTTATAGATCTAAAATAGGTTGATTTATAGACCAGAAATAGACGTCTAAAATAGGTTGATTTTTAGATCTAAAATAGGTTGATATATAGACCTAAAATAGACGCCTAAATTAGGTTGATTTATAGACCCTTAGGTTGATTTATAGACCTAAAGTAGACGTTTAAAATGGGTTTATTTATAGATCTAAAATAGACCAAAACTAGACGTCTAAAATAGGTTAATTTTTAAACCAGAAATAGACGTCTAAAATAGGTTGATTTTTAGATCTAAAATAGGTTGATATATAGACCTAAAATAGACACCTAAATTAGGTTGATTTATAGACCTAACGTAGACGTTTAAAATAGGTTTATTTATAGATCTAAAATAGGTTGATTTATAGACCAGAAATAGACGTCTAAAATAGGTTGATTTTTAGATCTAAAATAGGTTGATATATAGACCTAAAATAGACGCCTAAATTAGGTTGATTTATAGACCCTTAGGTTGATTTATAGACCTAAAGTAGACGTTTAAAATGGGTTTATTTATAGATCTAAAATAGACCAGAAATAGACGTCTAAAATAGGTTGATTTTTAGATCTAAAATAGGTTGATATATAGACCTAAAATAGACGCCTAAATTAGGTTGATTTATAGACCCTTAGGTTGATTTATAGACCTAAAGTAGACGTTTAAAATAGATATAAAATAGGTTGATTTATAGACAAGAAATAGACGTCTAAAAAAGGTTGATTTTTTAGATCTAAAATAGGTTGATATATAGACCTAAAATAGACGCCTAAATTAGGTTGATTTATAGACCCTTAGGTTGATTTATAGACCTAAAGTAGACGTTTAAAATAGATCTAAAATAGGTTGATTTATAGACCAGAAATAGACGTCTAAAATAGGTTGATTTTTTAGATCTAAAATAGGTTGATATATAGACCTAAAATAGACGCCTAGATTAGGTTGATTTATAGACCCTTAGGTTGATTTATAGACCTAACGTAGACGTTTAAAATAGGTTTATTTATAGATCTAAAATAGGTTGATTTATAGACCAGAAATAGACGTCTAAAATAGGTTGATTTTTAGATCTAAAATAGGTTGATATATAGACCTAAAATAGACGCCTAAATTAGGTTGATTTATAGACCCTTAGGTTGATTTATAGACCTAAAGTAGACGTTTAAAATGGGTTCATTTATAGATCTAAAATAGACCAAAACTAGACGTCTAAAATAGGTTAATTTTTAAACCAGAAATAGACGTCTAAAATAGGTTAATTTTTAGATCTAAAATAGGTTGATATATAGACCTAAAATAGACGATTTATAGACCAGAAATAGACGTCTAAAATAGGTTGATTTTTAGATCTAAAATAGGTTGATATATAGACCTAAAGTAGACGCCTAAATTAGGTTGATTTATAGACCCTTAGGTTGATTTATAGACCTAAAGTAGACGTTTAAAATAGATCTAACATAGGTTGACTTATAGACCAGAAATAGACGTCTAAAATAGGTTGATTTTTAGATCTAAAATAGGTTGATATATAGACCTAAAATAGACGCCTAAATTAGCTTGATTTATAGACCCTTAGGTTGATTTATAGACCTAAAGTAGACGTTTAAAATAGGTTTATTTTTAGATCTAAAATAGGTTGATATATAGACCTAAAATAGACGATTTATAGACCAGAAATAGACGTCTAAAATAGGTTGATTTTTAGATCTAAAATAGGTTGATATATAGACCTAAAATAGACGCCTAAATTAGGTATATTTATAGACCCTTAGGTTGATTTATAGACCTAAAGTAGACGTTTAAAATAGGTTTATTTTTAGATCTAAAATAGGTTGATATATAGACCTAAAATAGACGATTTATAGACCAGAAATAGAAGTCTAAAATAGGTTGATTTTTAGATCTAAAATAGGTTGATATATAGACCTAAAATAGACGCCTAAATTAGGTTGATTTATAGACCCTTAGGTTGATTTATAGACCTAAAGTAGACGTTTAAAATAGATCTAAAATAGGTTGATTTATAGACCAGAAATAGACGTCTAAAATAGGTTGATTTTTTAGATCTAAAATAGGTTGATATATAGACCTAAAATAGACGCCTAGATTAGGTTGATTTTTAGACCCTTAGGTTGATTTATAGACCTAAAGTAGACGTTTAAAATAGATCTAAAATAGGTTGATTTATAGACCAGAAATAGACGTCTAAAATATGTTGATTTTTTAGATCTAAAATAGGTTGATATATAGACCTAAAATAGACGCCTAGATTAGGTTGATTTATAGACCTAACGTAGACGTTTAAAATAGGTTTATTTATAGATCTAAAATAGGTTGATTTATAGACCAGAAATAGACGTCTAAAATAGGTTGATTTTTAGATCTAAAATAGGTTGATATATAGACCTAAAATAGACGCCTAAATTAGGTTGATTTATAGACCCTTAGGTTGATTTATAGACCTAAAATAGACGTTTAAAATAGATCTAAAATAGGTTGATTTATAGACCAGAAATAGACGTCTAAAATAGGTTGATTTTTAGATTTAAAATAGTTTGATATATAGACCTAAAATAGACGCCTAAATTAGGTTGATTTATAGACCCTTAGGTTGATTTATAGACCTAAAGTAGACGTTTAAAATAGGTTTATTTATTGATCTAAAATAGACCAGAAATAGACGTCTAAAATAGGTTGATTTTTAGACCTAAAATAGGTCGATATATAGACCTAAAATAGACGCCTAAATTAGGTTGATTTATAGACCCTTAGGTTGATTTATAGACCTAAAGTAGACGTTTAAAATAGATCTAAAATAGGTTGATTTATAGACCAGAAATAGACGTCTAAAATAGGTTGATTTTTAGATCTAAAATAGGTTGATATATAGACCTAAAATAGACGCCTAAATTAGGTTGATTTATAGACCCTTAGGTTTATTTATAGACCTAAAGTAGACGTTTAAAATAGGTTTAATTATAGATCTCAAATAGACCAGAAATAGACGTCTAAAATAGGTTGATTTTTAGATCTAAAATAGGTTGATATATAGACCTAAAATAGACGATTTATAGACCAGAAATAGACGTCTAAAATAGGTTGATTTTTAGATCTAAAATAGGTTGATATATAGACCTAAAATAGACGCCTAAATTAGGTTGACTTATAGACACTTAGGTTGATTTATAGACCTAAAGTAGACGTTTAAAATAGGTTTATTTTTAGATCTAAAATAGGTATATATATAGACCTAAAATAGACGATTTATAGACCAGAAATAGACGTCTAAAATAGGTTGATTTTTAGATCTAAAATAGGTTGATATATAGACCTAAAATAGACGCCTAAATTAGGTTGATTTATAGACCCTTAGGTTGATTTATAGACCTAAAGTAGACGTTTAAAATAGGTTTATTTATAGATCTAAAATAGACTAGAAATAGACGTCTAAAATAGGTTGATTTATAGACCAGAAATAGACGTCTAAAATAGGTTGATTTTTTAGATCTAAAATAGGTTGATATATAGACCTAAAATAGACGCCTAGATTAGGATGATTTATAGACCCTTAGGTTTATTTATAGACCTAACGTAGACGTTTAAAATAGGTTTATTTATAGATCTAAAATAGGTTGATTTATAGACCAGAAATAGACGTCTAAAATAGGTTGATTTTTAGATCTAAAATAGGTTGATATATAGACCTAAAATAGACGCCTAAATTAGGTTGATTTATAGACCCTTAGGTTGATTTATAGACCTAAAGTAGACGTTTAAAATGGGTTTATTTATAGATCTAAAATAGACCAAAACTAGACGTCTAAAATAGGTTAATTTTTAAACCAGAAATAGACGTCTAAAATAGGTTGATTTTTAGATCTAAAATAGGTTGATATATAGACCTAAAATAGACACCTAAATTAGGTTGATTTATAGACCTAACGTAGACGTTTAAAATAGGTTTATTTATAGATCTAAAATAGGTTGATTTATAGACCAGAAATAGACGTCTACAATAGGTTGATTTTTAGATCTAAAATAGGTTGATATATAGACCTAAAATAGACGCCTAAATTAGGTTGATTTATAGACCCTTAGGTTGATTTATAGACCTAAAGTAGACGTTTAAAATGGGTTTATTTATAGATCTAAAATAGACCAGAAATAGACGTCTAAAATAGGTTGATTTTTAGATCTAAAATAGGTTGATATATAGACCTAAAATAGACGCCTAAATTAGGTTGATTTATAGACCCTTAGGTTGATTTATAGACCTAAAGTAGACGTTTAAAATAGATATAAAATAGGTTGATTTATAGACAAGAAATAGACGTCTAAAAAAGGTTGATTTTTTAGATCTAAAATAGGTTGATATATAGACCTAAAATAGACGCCTAAATTAGGTTGATTTATAGACCCTTAGGTTGATTTATAGACCTAAAGTAGACGTTTAAAATAGATCTAAAATAGGTTGATTTATAGACCAGAAATAGACGTCTAAAATAGGTTGATTTTTTAGATCTAAAATAGGTTGATATATAGACCTAAAATAGACGCCTAGATTAGGTTGATTTATAGACCCTTAGGTTGATTTATAGACCTAACGTAGACGTTTAAAATAGGTTTATTTATAGATCTAAAATAGGTTGATTTATAGACCAGAAATAGACGTCTAAAATAGGTTGATTTTTAGATCTAAAATAGGTTGATATATAGACCTAAAATAGACGCCTAAATTAGGTTGATTTATAGACCCTTAGGTTGATTTATAGACCTAAAGTAGACGTTTAAAATGGGTTTATTTATAGATCTAAAATAGACCAAAACTAGACGTCTAAAATAGGTTAATTTTTAAACCAGAAATAGACGTCTAAAATAGGTTGATTTTTAGATCTAAAATAGGTTGATATATAGACCTAAAATAGACACCTAAATTAGGTTGATTTATAGACCTAACGTAGACGTTTAAAATAGGTTTATTTATAGATCTAAAATAGGTTGATTTATAGACCAGAAATAGACGTCTAAAATAGGTTGATTTTTAGATCTAAAATAGGTTGATATATAGACCTAAAATAGACGCCTAAATTAGGTTGATTTATAGACCCTTAGGTTGATTTATCGACCTAAAGTAGACGTTTAAAATAGGTTTATTTATAGATCTAAAATAGACCAGAAATAGACGTCTAAAATAGGTTGGTTTTTAGATCTAAAATAGGTTGATATATAGACCTAAAATAGACGCCTAAATTAGGTTGATTTATAGACCCTTAGGTTGATTTATAGACCTAAAGTAGACGTTTAAAATAGATCTAAAATAGGTTGATTTATAGACCAGAAATAGACGTCCAAAATAGGTTGATTTTTAGATCTAAAATAGGTTGATATATAGACCTAAAATAGACGCCTAAATTAGGTTTATTTATAGACCCTTAGGTTGATTTATAGACCTAAAGTAGACGTTTGAAATAGGTTTAATTATAGATCTCAAATAGACCAGAAATAGACGTCTAAAATAGGTTGATTTTTAGATCTAAAATAGGTTGATATATAGACCTAAAATAGACGATTTATAGACTAGAAATAGACGTCTAAAATAGGTTGATTTTTAGATCTAAAATAGGTTGATATATAGACCTAAAATAGACGCCTAAATTAGGTTGATTTATAGACCCTTAGGTTGATTTATAGACCTAAAGTAGACGTTTAAAATAGGTTTATTTTTAGATCTAAAATAGGTTGATATATAGACCTAAAATAGACGATTTATAGACCAGAAATAGACGTCTAAAATAGGTTGATTTTTAGATCTAAAATAGGTTGATATATAGACCTAAAATAGACGCCTAAATTAGGTTGATTTACAGACCCTTAGGTTGATTTATAGACCTAAAGTAGACGTTTAAAATAGGTTTATTTATAGATCTAAAATAGACCAGAAATAGACGTCTAAAATAGGTTGATTTTTAGATCTAAAATAGGTTGATATATAGACCTAAAGTAGACGCCTAAATAAGGTTGATTTATAGACCCTTAGGTTGATTTATAGACCTAAAGTAGACGTTTAAAATAGATCTAACATAGGTTGACTTATAGACCAGAAATAGACGTCTAAAATAGGTTGATTTTTAGATCTAAAATAGGTTGATATATAGACCTAAAATAGACGCCTAAATTAGCTTGATTTATAGACCCTTAGGTTGATTTATAGACCTAAAGTAGACGTTTAAAATAGGTTTATTTTTAGATCTAAAATAGGTTGATATATCAACCTAAAATAGACGATTTATAGACCAGAAATAGACGTCTAAAATAGGTTGATTTTTAGATCTAAAATAGGTTGATATATAGACCTAAAATAGACGCCTAAATTAGGTATATTATAGACCCTTAGGTTGATTTATAGACCTAAAGTAGACGTTTAAAATAGGTTTATTTTTAGATCTAAAATAGGTTGATATATAGACCTAAAATAGACGATTTATAGACCAGAAATAGAAGTCTAAAATAGGTTGATTTTTAGATCTAAAATAGGTTGATATATAGACCTAAAATAGACGCCTAAATTAGGTTGATTTATAGACCCTTAGGTTGATTTATAGACCTAAAGTAGACGTTTAAAATAGATCTAAAATAGGTTGATTTATAGACCAGAAATAGACGTCTAAAATAGGTTGATTTTTAGATCTAAAATAGGTATATATATATAGACCTAAAATAGACGCCTAAATTAGGTTGATTTTTAGACCCTTAGGTTGATTTATAGACCTAAAGTAGACGTTTAAAATAGATCTAAAATAGGTTGATTTATAGACCAGAAATAGACGTCTAAAATAGGTTGATTTTTTAGATCTAAAATAGGTTGATATATAGACCTAAAATAGACGCCTAGATTAGGTTGATTTATAGACCTAACGTAGACGTTTAAAATAGGTTTATTTATAGATCTAAAATAGGTTGATTTATAGACCAGAAATAGACGTCTAAAATAGGTTGATTTTTAGATCTAAAATAGGTTGATATATAGACCTAAAATAGACGCCTAAATTAGGTTGATTTATAGACCCTTAGGTTGATTTATAGACCTAAAGTAGACGTTTAAAATAGATCTAAATAGGTTGATTTATAGACCAGAAATAGACGTCTAAAATAGGTTGATTTTTTAGATCTAAAATAGGTTGATATATAGACCTAAAATAGACGCCTAGATTAGGTTGATTTATAGACCCTTAGGTTGATTTATAGACCTAACGTAGACGTTTAAAATAGGTTTATTTATAGATCTAAAATAGGTTGATTTATAGACCAGAAATAGACGTCTAAAATAGGTTGATTTTTAGATCTAAAATAGGTTGATATATAGACCTAAAATAGACGCCTAAATTAGGTTGATTTATAGACCCTTAGGTTGATTTATAGACCTAAAGTAGACGTTTAAAATGGGTTTATTTATAGATCTAAAATAGACCAAAACTAGACGTCTAAAATAGGTTAATTTTTAAACCAGAAATAGACGTCTAAAATAGGTTGATTTTTAGATCTAAAATAGGTTGATATATAGACCTAAAATAGACACCTAAATTAGGTTGATTTATAGACCTAACGTAGACGTTTAAAATAGGTTTATTTATAGATCTAAAATAGGTTGATTTATAGACCAGAAATAGACGTCTAAAATAGGTTGATTTTTAGATCTAAAATAGGTTGATATATAGACCTAAAATAGACGCCTAAATTAGGTTGATTTATAGACCCTTAGGTTGATTATCGACCTAAAGTAGACGTTTAAAATAGGTTTATTTATAGATCTAAAATAGACCAGAAATAGACGTCTAAAATAGGTTGGTTTTTAGATCTAAAATAGGTTGATATATAGACCTAAAATAGACGCCTAAATTAGGTTGATTTATAGACCCTTAGGTTGATTTATAGACCTAAAGTAGACGTTTAAAATAGATCTAAAATAGGTTGATTTATAGACCAGAAATAGACGTCTAAAATAGGTTGATTTTTTAGATCTAAAATAGGTTGATATATAGACCTAAAATAGACGCCTAGATTAGGTTGATTTATAGACCCTTAGGTTGATTTATAGACCTAACGTAGACGTTTAAAATAGGTTTATTTATAGATCTAAAATAGGTTGATTTATAGACCAGAAATAGACGTCTAAAATAGGTTGATTTTTAGATCTAAAATAGGTTGATATATAGACCTAAAATAGACGCCTAAATTAGGTTGATTTATAGACCCTTAGGTTGATTTATAGACCTAAAGTAGACGTTTAAAATGGGTTTATTTATAGATCTAAAATAGACCAAAACTAGACGTCTAAAATAGGTTAATTTTTAAACCAGAAATAGACGTCTAAAATAGGTTGATTTTTAGATCTAAAATAGGTTGATATATAGACCTAAAATAGACACCTAAATTAGGTTGATTTATAGACCTAACGTAGACGTTTAAAATAGGTTTATTTATAGATCTAAAATAGGTTGATTTATAGACCAGAAATAGACGTCTAAAATAGGTTGATTTTTAGATCTAAAATAGGTTGATATATAGACCTAAAATAGACGCCTAAATTAGGTTGATTTATAGACCCTTAGGTTGATTTATCGACCTAAAGTAGACGTTTAAAATAGGTTTATTTATAGATCTAAAATAGACCAGAAATAGACGTCTAAAATAGGTTGGTTTTTAGATCTAAAATAGGTTGATATATAGACCTAAAATAGACGCCTAAATTAGGTTGATTTATAGACCCTTAGGTTGATTTATAGACCTAAAGTAGAAGTTTAAAATAGATCTAAAATAGGTTGATTTATAGACCAGAAATAGACGTCCAAAATAGGTTGATTTTTAGATCTAAAATAGGTTGATATATAGACCTAAAATAGACGCCTAAATTAGGTTTATTTATAGACCCTTAGGTTGATTTATAGACCTAAAGTAGACGTTTGAAATAGGTTTAATTATAGATCTCAAATAGACCAGAAATAGACGTCTAAAATAGGTTGATTTTTAGATCTAAAATAGGTTGATATATAGACCTAAAATAGACGATTTATAGACTAGAAATAGACGTCTAAAATAGGTTGATTTTTAGATCTAAAATAGGTTGATATATAGACCTAAAATAGACGCCTAAATTAGGTTTATTTATAGACCCTTAGGTTGATTTATAGACCTAAAGTAGACGTTTGAAATAAGTTTAATTATAGATCTCAAATAGACCAGAAATAGACGTCTAAAATAGGTTGATTTTTAGATCTAAAATAGGTTGATATATAGACCTAAAATAGACGATTTATAGACTAGAAATAGACGTCTAAAATAGGTTGATTTTTAGATCTAAAATAGGTTGATATATAGACCTAAAATAGACGCCTAAATTAGGTTAATTTATAGACCCTTAGGTTGATTTATAGACCTAAAGTAGACGTTTAAAATAGGTTTATTTTTAGATCTAAAATAGGTTGATATATAGACCTAAAATAGACGATTTATAGACCAGAAATAGACGTCTAAAATAGGTTGATTTTTAGATCTAAAATAGGTTGATATATAGACCTAAAATAGACGCCTAAATTAGGTTGATTTATAGACCCTTAGGTTGATTTATAGACCTAAAGTAGACGTTTAAAATAGGTTTATTTATAGATCTAAAATAGACCAGAAATAGACGTCTAAAATAGGTTGATTTTTAGATCTAAAATAGGTTGATATATAGACCTAAAGTAGACGCCTAAATTAGGTTGATTTATAGACCCTTAGGTTGATTTATAGACCTAAAGTAGACGTTTAAAATAGATCTAAAATAGGTTGACTTATAGACCAGAAATAGACGTCTAAAATAGGTTGATTTTTAGATCTAAAATAGGTTGATATATAGACCTAAAATAGACGCCTAAATTAGGTTGATTTAAAGACCCTTAGGTTGATTTATAGACCTAAAGTAGACGTCTAAAATAGGTTGATTTTTAGATCTAAAATAGTTTGATATATAGACCTAAAATAGACGCCTAAATTAGGTTGATTTATAGACCCTTAGGTTGATTTATAGACCTAAAGTAGACGTTTAAAATAGGTTTATTTATTGATCTAAAATAGACCAGAAATAGACGTCTAAAATAGGTTGATTTTTAGACCTAAAATAGGTCGATATATAGACCTAAAATAGACGCCTAAATTAGGTTGATTTATAGACCCTTAGGTTGATTTATAGACCTAAAGTAGACGTTTAAAATAGATCTAAAATAGGTTGATTTATAGACCAGAAATAGACGTCTAAAATAGGTTGATTTTTAGATCTAAAATAGGTTGATATATAGACCTAAAATAGACGCCTAAATTAGGTTGATTTCTAGACCCTTAGGTTTATTTATAGACCTAAAGTAGACGTTTAAAATAGGTTTAATTATAGATCTCAAATAGACCAGAAATAGACGTCTAAAATAGGTTGATTTTTAGATCTAAAATAGGTTGATATATAGACCTAAAATAGACGATTTATAGACCAGAAATAGACGTCTAAAATAGGTTGATTTTTAGATCTAAAATAGGTTGATATATAGACCTAAAATAGACGCCTAAATTAGGTTGACTTATAGATCCTTAGGTTGATTTATAGACCTAAAGTAGACGTTTAAAATAGGTTTATTTTTAGATCTAAAATAGGTTGATATATAGACCTAAAATAGACGATTTATAGACCAGAAATAGACGTCTAAAATAGGTTGATTTTTAGATCTAAAATAGGTTGATATATAGACCTAAAATAGACGCCTAAATTAGGTTGATTTATAGACCCTTAGGTTGATTTATAGACCTAAAGTAGACGTTTAAAATAGGTTTATTTATAGATCTAAAATAGACCAGAAATAGACGTCTAAAATAGGTTGATTTTTAGATCTAAAATAGGTTGATATATAGACCTAAAATAGACGCCTAAATTAGGTTGATTTATAGACCCTTAGGTTGATTTATAGACCTAAAGTAGACGTTTAAAATAGATATAATATAGGTTGATTTATAGACAAGAAATAGACGTCTAAAAAAGGTTGATTTTTTAGATCTAAAATAGGTTGATATATAGACCTAAAATAGACGCCTAAATTAGGTTGATTTATAGACCCTTAGGTTGATTTATAGACCTAAAGTAGACGTTTAAAATAGATCTAAAATAGGTTGATTTATAGACCAGAAATAGACGTCTAAAATAGGTTGATTTTTTAGATCTAAAATAGGTTGATATATAGACCTAAAATAGACGCCTAGATTAGGTTGATTTATAGACCCTTAGGTTGATTTATAGACCTAACGTAGACGTTTAAAATAGTTTTATTTATAGATCTAAAATAGGTTGATTTATAGACCAGAAATAGACGTCTAAAATAGGTTGATTTTTAGATCTAAAATAGGTTGATATATAGACCTAAAATAGACGCCTAAATTAGGTTGATTTATAGACCCTTAGGTTGATTTATAGACCTAAAGTGGACGTTTAAAATGGGTTTATTTATAGATCTAAAATAGACCAAAACTAGACGTCTAAAATAGGTTAATTTTTAAACCAGAAATAGACGTCTAAAATAGGTTGATTTTTAGATCTAAAATAGGTTGATATATAGACCTAAAATAGACACCTAAATTAGGTTGATTTATAGACCTAACGTAGACGTTTAAAATAGGTTTATTTATAGATCTAAAATAGGTTGATTTATAGACCAGAAATAGACGTTTAAAATAGGTTGATTTTTAGATCTAAAATAGGTTGATATATAGACCTAAAATAGACGCCTAAATTAGGTTGATTTATAGACCCTTAGGTTGATTTATAGACCTAAAGTAGACGTTTAAAATAGGTTTATTTATAGATTTAAAATAGACCAGAAATAGACGTCTAAAATAGGTTGATTTTTAGATCTAAAATAGGTTGATATATAGACCTAAAATAGACGCCTAAATTAGGTTGATTTATAGACCCTTAGGTTGATTTATAGACCTAAAGTAGACGTTTAAAATAGATATAAAATAGGTTGATTTATAGACAAGAAATAGACGTCTAAAAAAGGTTGATTTTTTAGATATAAAATAGGTTGATATATAGACCTAAAATAGACGCCTAAATTAGGTTGATTTATAGACCCTTAGGTTGATTTATAGACCTAAAGTAGACGTTTAAAATAGATCTAAAATAGGTTGATTTATAGACCAGAAATAGACGTCTAAAATAGGTTGATTTTTTAGATCTAAAATAGGTTGATATATAGACCTAAAATAGACGCCTAGATTAGGTTGATTTATAGACCCTTAGGTTGATTTATAGACCTAACGTAGACGTTTAAAATAGGTTTATTTATAGATCTAAAATAGGTTGATTTATAGACCAGAAATAGACGTCTAAAATAGGTTGATTTTTAGATCTAAAATAGGTTGATATATAGACCTAAAATAGACGCCTAAATTAGGTTGATTTATAGACCCTTAGGTTGATTTATAGACCTAAAGTAGACGTTTAAAATGGGTTTATTTATAGATCTAAAATAGACCAAAACTAGACGTCTAAAATAGGTTAATTTTTAAACCAGAAATAGACGTCTAAAATAGGTTGATTTTTAGATCTAAAATAGGTTGATATATAGACCTAAAATAGACACCTAAATTAGGTTGATTTATAGACCTAACGTAGACGTTTAAAATAGGTTTATTTATAGATCTAAAATAGGTTGATTTATAGACCAGAAATAGACGTCTAAAATAGGTTGATTTTTAGATCTAAAATAGGTTGATATATAGACCTAAAATAGACGCCTAAATTAGGTTGATTTATAGACCCTTAGGTTGATTTATCGACCTAAAGTAGACGTTTAAAATAGGTTTATTTATAGATCTAAAATAGACCAGAAATAGACGTCTAAAATAGGTTGGTTTTTAGATCTAAAATAGGTTGATATATAGACCTAAAATAGACGCCTAAATTAGGTTGATTTATAGACCCTTAGGTTGATTTATAGACCAAAACTAGACGTCTAAAATAGGTTAATTTTTAAACCAGAAAAAGACGTCTAAAATAGGTTGATTTTTAGATCTAAAATAGGTTGATATATAGACCTAAAATAGACACCTAAATTAGGTTGATTTATAGACCTAACGTAGACGTTTAAAATAGGTTTATTTATAGATCTAAAATAGGTTGATTTATAGACCAGAAATAGACGTCTAAAATAGGTTGATTTTTAGATCTAAAATAGGTTGATATATAGACCTAAAATAGACGCCTAAATTAGGTTGATTTATAGACCCTTAGGTTGATTTATAGACCTAAAGTAGACGTTTAAAATGGGTTTATTTATAGATCTAAAATAGACCAGAAATAGACGTCTAAAATAGGTTGATTTTTAGATCTAAAATAGGTTGATATATAGACCTAAAATAGACGCCTAAATTAGGTTGATTTATAGACCCTTAGGTTGATTTATAGACCTAAAGTAGACGTTTAAAATAGATATAAAATAGGTTGATTTATAGACAAGAAATAGACGTCTAAAAAAGGTTGATTTTTTAGATCTAAAATAGGTTGATATATAGACCTAAAATAGACGCCTAAATTAGGTTGATTTATAGACCCTTAGGTTGATTTATAGACCTAAAGTAGACGTTTAAAATAGATCTAAAATAGGTTGATTTATAGACCAGAAATAGACGTCTAAAATAGGTTGATTTTTTAGATCTAAAATAGTTTGATATATAGACCTAAAATAGACGCCTAGATTAGGTTGATTTATAGACCCTTAGGTTGATTTATAGACCTAACGTAGACGTTTAAAATAGGTTTATTTATAGATCTAAAATAGGTTGATTTATAGACCAGAAATAGACGTCTAAAATAGGTTGATTTTTAGATCTAAAATAGGTTGATATATAGACCTAAAATAGACGCCTAAATTAGGTTGATTTATAGACCCTTAGGTTGATTTATAGACCTAAAGTAGACGTTTATAATGGGTTTATTTATAGATCTAAAATAGACCAAAACTAGACGTCTAAAATAGGTTAATTTTTAAACCAGAAATAGACGTCTAAAATAGGTTAATTTTTAGATCTAAAATAGGTTGATATATAGACCTAAAATAGACACCTAAATTAGGTTGATTCATAGACCTAACGTAGACGTTTAAAATAGGTTTATTTATAGATCTAAAATAGGTTGATTTATATACCAGAAATAGACGTCTAAGATAGGTTGATTTTTAGATCTAAAATAGGTTGATATATAGACCTAAAATAGACGCCTAAATTAGGTTGATTTATAGACCCTTAGGTTGATTTATAGACCTAAAGTAGACGTTTAAAATAGGTTTATTTATAGATCTAAAAAAGACCAGAAATAGACGTCTAAAATAGGTTGGTTTTTAGATCTAAAATAGGTTGATATATAGACCTAAAATAGACGCCTAAATTAGGTTGATTTATAGACCCTTAGGTTGATTTATAGACCTAAAGTAGACGTTTAAAATAGATCTAAAATAGGTTGATTTATAGACCAGAAATAGACGTCCAAAATAGGTTGATTTTTAGATCTAAAATAGGTTGATATATAGACCTAAAATAGACGCCTAAATTAGGTTTATTTATAGACCCTTAGGTTGATTTATAGACCTAAAGTAGACGTTTGAAATAGGTTTAATTATAGATCTCAAATAGACCAGAAATAGACGTCTAAAATAGGTTGATTTTTAGATCTAAAATAGGCTGATATATAGACCTAAAATAGACGCCTAAATTAGGTTGATTTATAGACCCTTAGGTTGATTTATAGACCTAAAGTAGACGTTTAAAATAGGGTTATTTATAGATCTAAAATAGACCAGAAATAGACGTCTAAAATAGGTTGATTTTTAGATCTAAAATAGGTTGATATATAGACCTAAAGTAGACGCCTAAATTAGGTTGATTTATAGACCCTTAGGTTGATTTATAGACCTAAAGTAGACGTTTAAAATAGATCTAACATAGGTTGACTTATAGACCAGAAATAGACGTCTAAAATAGGTTGATTTTTAGATCTAAAATAGGTTGATATATAGACCTAAAATAGACGCCTAAATTAGCTTGATTTATAGACCCTTAGGTTGATTTATAGACCTAAAGTAGACGTTTAAAATAGGTTTATTTTTAGATCTAAAATAGGTTGATATATAGACCTAAAATAGACGATTTATAGACCAGAAATAGACGTCTAAAATAGGTTGATTTTTAGATCTAAAATAGGTTGATATATAGACCTAAAATAGACGCCTAAATTAGGTATATTTATAGACCCTTAGGTTGATTTATAGACCTAAAGTAGACGTTTAAAATAGGTTTATTTTTAGATCTAAAATAGGTTGATATATAGACCTAAAATAGACGATTTATAGACCAGAAATAGAAGTCTAAAATAGGTTGATTTTTAGATCTAAAATAGGTTGATATATAGACTTAAAATAGACGCCTAAATTAGGTTGATTTATAGACCCTTAGGTTGATTTATAGACCTAAAGTAGACGTTTAAAATAGATCTAAAATAGGTTGATTTATAGACCAGAAATAGACGTCTAAAATAGGTTGATTTTTAGATCTAAAATAGGTATATATATAGACCTAAAATAGACGCCTAAATTAGGTTGATTTTTAGACCCTTAGGTTGATTTATAGACCTAAAGTAGACGTTTAAAATAGATCTAAAATAGGTTGATTTATAGACCAGAAATAGACGTCTAAAATAGGTTGATTTTTTAGATCTAAAATAGGTTGATATATAGACCTAAAATAGACGCCTAGATTAGGTTGATTTATAGACCTAACGTAGACGTTTAAAATAGGTTTATTTATAGATCTAAAATAGGTTGATTTATAGACCAGAAATAGACGTCTAAAATAGGTTGATTTTTAGATCTAAAATAGGTTGATATATAGACCTAAAATAGACGCCTAAATTAGGTTGATTTATAGACCCTTAGGTTGATTTATAGACCTAAAGTAGACGTTTAAAATAGGTTTATTTATAGATCTAAAATAGACCAGAAATAGACGTCTAAAATAGGTTGATTTTTAGATCTAAAATAGGTTGATATATAGACCTAAAGTAGACGCCTAAATTAGGTTGATTGATAGACCCTTAGGTTGATTTATAGACCTAAAGTAGTCGTTTAAAATAGATCTAACATAGGTTGACTTATAGACCAGAAATAGACGTCTAAAATAGGTTGATTTTTAGATCTAAAATAGGTTGATATATAGACCTAAAATAGACGCCTAAATTAGCTTGATTTATAGACCCTTAGGTTGATTTATAGACCTAAAGTAGACGTTTAAAATAGGTTTATTTTTAGATCTAAAATAGGTTGATATATAGACCTAAAATAGACGCCTAAATTAGCTTGATTTATAGACCCTTAGGTTGATTTATAGACCTAAAGTAGACGTTTAAAATAGGTTTATTTTTAGATCTAAAATAGGTTGATATATCAACCTAAAATAGACGATTTATAGACCAGAAATAGACGTCTAAAATAGGTTGATTTTTAGATCTAAAATAGGTTGATATATAGACCTAAAATAGACGCCTAAATTAGGTATATTTATAGACCCTTAGGTTGATTTATAGACCTAAAGTAGACGTTTAAAATAGGTTTATTTTTAGATCTAAAATAGGTTGATATATAGACCTAAAATAGACGATTTATAGACCAGAAATAGAAGTCTAAAATAGGTTGATTTTTAGATCTAAAATAGGTTGATATATAGACCTAAAATAGACGCCTAAATTAGGTTGATTTATAGACCCTTAGGTTGATTTATAGACCTAAAGTAGACGTTTAAAATAGATCTAAAATAGGTTGATTTATAGACCAGAAATAGACGTCTAAAATAGGTTGATTTTTAGATCTAAAATAGGTATATATATATAGACCTAAAATAGACGCCTAAATTAGGTTGATTTTTAGACCCTTAGGTTGATTTATAGACCTAAAGTAGACGTTTAAAATAGATCTAAAATAGGTTGATTTATAGACCAGAAATAGACGTCTAAAATAGGTTGATTTTTTAGATCTAAAATAGGTTGATATATAGACCTAAAATAGACGCCTAGATTAGGTTGATTTATAGACCTAACGTAGACGTTTAAAATAGGTTTATTTATAGATCTAAAATAGGTTGATTTATAGACCAGAAATAGACGTCTAAAATAGGTTGATTTTTAGATCTAAAATAGGTTGATATATAGACCTAAAATAGACGCCTAAATTAGGTTGATTTATAGACCCTTAGGTTGATTTATAGACCTAAAGTAGACGTTTAAAATAGATCTAAAATAGGTTGATTTATAGACCAGAAATAGACGTCTAAAATAGGTTGATTTTTTAGATCTAAAATAGGTTGATATATAGACCTAAAATAGACGCCTAGATTAGGTTGATTTATAGACCCTTAGGTTGATTTATAGACCTAACGTAGACGTTTAAAATAGGTTTATTTATAGATCTAAAATAGGTTGATTTATAGACCAGAAATAGACGTCTAAAATAGGTTGATTTTTAGATCTAAAATAGGTTGATATATAGACCTAAAATAGACGCCTAAATTAGGTTGATTTATAGACCCTTAGGTTGATTTATAGACCTAAAGTAGACGTTTAAAATGGGTTTATTTATAGATCTAAAATAGACCAAAACTAGACGTCTAAAATAGGTTAATTTTTAAACCAGAAATAGACGTCTAAAATAGGTTGATTTTTAGATCTAAAAGAGGTTGATATATAGACCTAAAATAGACACCTAAATTAGGTTGATTTATAGACCTAACGTAGACGTTTAAAATAGGTTTATTTATAGATCTAAAATAGGTTGATTTATAGACCAGAAATAGACGTCTAAAATAGGTTGATTTTTAGATCTAAAATAGGTTGATATATAGACCTAAAATAGACGCCTAAATTAGGTTGATTTATAGACCCTTAGGTTGATTTATCGACCTAAAGTAGACGTTTAAAATAGGTTTATTTATAGATCTAAAATAGACCAGAAATAGACGTCTAAAATAGGTTGGTTTTTAGATCTAAAATAGGTTGATATATAGACCTAAAATAGACGCCTAAATTAGGTTGATTTATAGACCCTTAGGTTGATTTATAGACCTAAAGTAGACGTTTAAAATAGATCTAAAATAGGTTGATTTATAGACCAGAAATAGACGTCCAAAATAGGTTGATTTTTAGATCTAAAATAGGTTGATATATAGACCTAAAATAGACGCCTAAATTAGGTTTATTTATAGACCCTTAGGTTGATTTATAGACCTAAAGTAGACGTTTGAAATAGGTTTAATTATAGATCTCAAATAGACCAGAAATAGACGTCTAAAATAGGTTGATTTTTAGATCTAAAATAGGTTGATATATAGACCTAAAATAGACGATTTATAGACTAGAAATAGACGTCTAAAATAGGTTGATTTTTAGATCTAAAATAGGTTGATATATAGACCTAAAATAGACGCCTAAATTAGGTTGATTTATAGACCCTTAGGTTGATTTATAGACCTAAAGTAGACGTTTAAAATAGGTTTATTTTTAGATCTAAAATAGGTTGATATATAGACCTAAAATAGACGATTTATAGACCAGAAATAGACGTCTAAAATAGGTTGATTTTTAGATCTAAAATAGGTTGATATATAGACCTAAAATAGACGCCTAAATTAGGTTGATTTATAGACCCTTAGGTTGATTTATAGACCTAAAGTAGACGTTTAAAATAGGTTTATTTATAGATCTAAAATAGACCAGAAATAGACGTCTAAAATAGGTTGATTTTTAGATCTAAAATAGGTTGATATATAGACCTAAAGTAGACGCCTAAATTAGGTTGATTTATAGACCCTTAGGTTGATTTATAGACCTAAAGTAGACGTTTAAAATAGATCTAAAATAGGTTGACTTATAGACCAGAAATAGACATCTAAAATAGGTTGATTTTTAGATCTAAAATAGGTTGATATATAGACCTAAAATAGACGCCTAAATTAGGTTGATTTATAGACCCTTAGGTTGATTTATAGACCTAAAGTAGACGTTTAAAATAGGTTTATTTTTAGATCTAAAATAGGTTGATATATAGACCTAAAATAGACGATTTATAGACCAGAAATAGACGTCTAAAATAGGTTGATTTTTAGATCTAAAATAGGTTGATATATAGACCTAAAATAGACGCCTAAATTAGGTATATTTATAGACCCTTAGGTTGATTTATAGACCTAAAGTAGACGTTTAAAATAGGTTTATTTTTAGATCTAAAATAGGTTGATATATAGACCTAAAATAGACGATTTATAGACCAGAAATAGAAGTCTAAAATAGGTTGATTTTTAGATCTAAAATAGGTTGATATATAGACCTAAAATAGACGCCTAAATTAGGTTGATTTATAGACCCTTAGGTTGATTTATAGACCTAAAGTAGACGTTTAAAATAGATCTAAAATAGGTTGATTTATAGACCAGAAATAGACGTCTAAAATAGGTTGATTTTTTAGATCTAAAATAGGTTGATATATAGACCTAAAATAGACGCCTAGATTAGGTTGATTTTTAGACCCTTAGGTTGATTTATAGACCTAAAGTAGACGTTTAAAATAGATCTAAAATAGGTTGATTTATAGACCAGAAATAGACGTCTAAAATAGGTTGATTTTTTAGATCTAAAATAGGTTGATATATAGACCTAAAATAGACGCCTAGATTAGGTTGATTTATAGACCTAACGTAGACGTTTAAAATAGGTTTATTTATAGATCTAAAATAGGTTGATTTATAGACCAGAAATAGACGTCTAAAATAGGTTGATTTTTAGATCTAAAATAGGTTGATATATAGACCTAAAATAGACGCCTAAATTAGGTTGATTTATAGACCCTTAGGTTGATTTATAGACCTAAAATAGACGTTTAAAATAGATCTAAAATAGGTTGATTTATAGACCAGAAATAGACGTCTAAAATAGGTTGATTTTTAGATTTAAAATAGTTTGATATATAGACCTAAAATAGACGCCTAAATTAGGTTGATTTATAGACCCTTAGGTTGATTTATAGACCTAAAGTAGACGTTTAAAATAGGTTTATTTATTGATCTAAAATAGACCAGAAATAGACGTCTAAAATAGGTTGATTTTTAGACCTAAAATAGGTCGATATATAGACCTAAAATAGACGCCTAAATTAGGTTGATTTATAGACCCTTAGGTTGATTTATAGACCTAAAGTAGACGTTTAAAATAGATCTAAAATAGGTTGATTTATAGACCAGAAATAGACGTCTAAAATAGGTTGATTTTTAGATCTAAAATAGGTTGATATATAGACCTAAAATAGACGCCTAAATTAGGTTGATTTATAGACCCTTAGGTTTATTTATAGACCTAAAGTAGACGTTTAAAATAGGTTTAATTATAGATCTCAAATAGACCAGAAATAGACGTCTAAAATAGGTTGATTTTTAGATCTAAAATAGGTTGATATATAGACCTAAAATAGACGATTTATAGACCAGAAATAGACGTCTAAAATAGGTTGATTTTTAGATCTAAAATAGGTTGATATATAGACCTAAAATAGACGCCTAAATTAGGTTGACTTATAGACCCTTAGGTTGATTTATAGACCTAAAGTAGACGTTTAAAATAGGTTCATTTTTAGATCTAAAATAGGTTGATATATAGACCTAAAATAGACGATTTATAGACCAGAAATAGACGTCTAAAATAGGTTGATTTTTAGATCTAAAATAGGTTGATATATAGACCTAAAATAGACGCCTAAATTAGGTTGATTTATAGACCCTTAGGTTGATTTATAGACCTAAAGTAGACGTTTAAAATAGGTTTATTTATAGATCTAAAATAGACCAGAAATAGACGTCTAAAATAGGTTGATTTTTAGATCTAAAATAGGTTGATATATAGACCTAAAATAGACGCCTAAATTAGGTTGATTTATAGACCCTTAGGTTGATTTATAGACCTAAAGTAGACGTTTAAAATAGATATAAAATAGGTTGATTTATAGACAAGAAATAGACGTCTAAAAAAGGTTGATTTTTTAGATCTAAAATAGGTTGATATATAGACCTAAAATAGACGCCTAAATTAGGTTGATTTATAGACCCTTAGGTTGATTTATAGACCTAAAGTAGACGTTTAAAATAGATCTAAAATACCGTTTTTTTCCGTGTATAGTGCGCCCCCATGTATAGTACGCACCCCTAACAATGGCATGCTGATGCTGGAAAAAAGCTTGTACCCATGTATAATACGCACCCAATTTTTATGAATTTTTTTTAATTTTTTTTTTAATTTTTTTTTTTTTTTTTTTTAAGTCCCAAAGATCGTCACACACGCAGGGAGGCAATGGGTCCCATTTTTAAAGTCTTTGGTATGGTCTTAACTAGGCTGGATGTCATTTTTTTTGTTGGCGTTGATTTCTCCGACTGCCCCTAAACGCACCACCGCGCTCCGTGCGCAGGGGAAGAGGCGGCTCTGTATGGGAGAGACGTTGAAGAGGAATAAAAACAACCTTGGAAACCAAAACTTGCCCCTCGTCGTGACTCGGAGCCGCAACAAATCTTTCGGATTTGTGTAGGGTACATTGTGACAGACGGCAAACTCGCAGGTGATCGAGCGAGCGTCTGATACAAGAGCATTGCGGACGTATGGAGCGTGTTTGAAATGAACAGCAGAGACGAAAGGAACAATAATAATATTTGTTGTGAAATAAAATATTACCTGTAATACCCATTTTGTTATTTGCTGATTGAAACTGCTAATTAAACTGTGAATTGAAACTAATAGGTGGAGAACTGAACTCTCGCTCTTTATATAGCTGACGTGTCTTGCGCAACCGTTCTGCGTATCTGCAATGGCGGCCTCCGTATGACGTCCGGTCCGCGATGGAGATTAAAAAACAAACAATATTTGACAATAACACACCATCGAGGATTGCACCATCGCATCAAACGATGTGTCGTCAATTATGAATTTTACTAAGTGTGTTGGGCAGGATGGCTGAATGCGATGCGCGATTGACAACAAACAAGAAGAAAGGTGAGTTTTATTTCGGGGGAGATTTGTCATGTCTCGTCCCCAGTTTTGCTATGTGTCTAGGTTGCCATAGTTTCTGTTCGTGTCACCCCGCTCTTCCTGTGTCACCTCAATCGATGTAACGTGTTTTGTATTTAAGTCCTGTCTGCCCCTCGCTCACCGTTGGATCATTGCATGTGTTACTGTCATTCTGTTCCTGTCTTTGGTAATGTCACCCTGTCTTTTTGTTCCATGACTTTGTCGGTCAGTCCTGTTGTTGGTTTTGTTGTACCATGACTTTATTTAAAAAAAAAAAAAAAAAAAAAAAAATTTAAAAAAAAAAAATTAATTTTTTTTTTCTTTGTACCCATGTATAATACGCACCCCAGATTTTAGGACAATAAATTAGTAAAATATTGCGCACTATACACGGAAAAAAACGGTAGGTTGATTTATAGACCAGAAATAGACGTCTAAAATAGGTTGATTTTTTAGATCTAAAATAGGTTGATATATAGACCTAAAATAGACGCCTAGATTAGGTTGATTTATAGACCCTTAGGTTGATTTATAGACCTAACGTAGACGTTTAAAATAGGTTTATTTATAGATCTAAAATAGGTTGATTTATAGACCAGAAATAGACGTCTAAAATAGGTTGATTTTTAGATCTAAAATAGGTTGATATATAGACCTAAAATAGACGCCTAAATTAGGTTGATTTATAGACCCTTAGGTTGATTTATAGACCTAAAGTAGACGTTTAAAATGGGTTTATTTATAGATCTAAAATAGACCAAAACTAGACGTCTAAAATAGGTTAATTTTTAAACCAGAAATAGACGTCTAAAATAGGTTGATTTTTAGATCTAAAATAGGTTGATATATAGACCTAAAATAGACACCTAAATTAGGTTGATTTATAGACCTAACGTAGACGTTTAAAATAGGTTTATTTATAGATCTAAAATAGGTTGATTTATAGACCAGAAATAGACGTCCAAAATAGGTTGATTTTTAGATCTAAAATAGGTTGATATATAGACCTAAAATAGACGCCTAAATTAGGTTTATTTATAGACCCTTAGGTTGATTTATAGACCTAAAGTAGACGTTTGAAATAGGTTTAATTATAGATCTCAAATAGACCAGAAATAGACGTCTAAAATAGGTTGATTTTTAGATCTAAAATAGGTTGATATATAGACCTAAAATAGACGATTTATAGACTAGAAATAGACGTCTAAAATAGGTTGATTTTTAGATCTAAAATAGGTTGATATATAGACCTAAAATAGACGCCTAAATTAGGTTGATTTATAGACCCTTAGGTTGATTTATAGACCTAAAGTAGACGTTTAAAATAGGTTTATTTTTAGATCTAAAATAGGTTGATATATAGACCTAAAATAGACGATTTATAGACCAGAAATAGACGTCTAAAATAGATTGATTTTTAGATCTAAAATAGGTTGATATATAGACCTAAAATAGACGCCTAAATTAGGTTGATTTATAGACCCTTAGGTTGATTTATAGACCTAAAGTAGACGTTTAAAATAGGTTTATTTATAGATCTAAAATAGACCAGAAATAGACGTCTAAAATAGGTTGATTTTTAGATCTAAAATAGGTTGATATATAGACCTAAAGTAGACGCCTAAATTAGGTTGATTTATAGACCCTTAGGTTGATTTATAGACCTAAAGTAGACGTTTAAAATAGATCTAAAATAGGTTGACTTATAGACCAGAAATAGACGTCTAAAATAGGTTGATTTTTAGATCTAAAATAGGTTGATATATAGACCTAAAATAGACGCCTAAATTAGCTTGATTTATAGACCCTTAGGTTGATTTATAGACCTAAAGTAGACGTTTAAAATAGGTTTATTTTTAGATCTAAAATAGGTTGATATATAGACCTAAAATAGACGATTTATAGACCAGAAATAGACGTCTAAAATAGGTTGATTTTTAGATCTAAAATAGGTTGATATATAGACCTAAAATAGACGCCTAAATTAGGTATATTTATAGACCCTTAGGTTGATTTATAGACCTAAAGTAGACGTTTAAAATAGGTTTATTTTTAGATCTAAAATAGGTTGATATATAGACCTAAAATAGACGATTTATAGACCAGAAATAGAAGTCTAAAATAGGTTGATTTTTAGATCTAAAATAGGTTGATATATAGACCTAAAATAGACGCCTAAATTAGGTTGATTTATAGACCCTTAGGTTGATTTATAGACCTAAAGTAGACGTTTAAAATAGATCTAAAATAGGTTGATTTATAGACCAGAAATAGACGTCTAAAATAGGTTGATTTTTAGATCTAAAATAGGTATATATATAGACCTAAAATAGACGCCTAAATTAGGTTGATTTTTAGACCCTTAGGTTGATTTATAGACCTAAAGTAGACGTTTAAAATAGATCTAAAATAGGTTGATTTATAGACCAGAAATAGACGTCTAAAATAGGTTGATTTTTTAGATCTAAAATAGGTTGATATATAGACCTAAAATAGACGCCTAGATTAGGTTGATTTTTAGACCCTTAGGTTGATTTATAGACCTAAAGTAGACGTTTAAAATAGATCTAAAATAGGTTGATTTATAGACCAGAAATAGACGTCTAAAATAGGTTGATTTTTTAGATCTAAAATAGGTTGATATATAGACCTAAAATAGACGCCTAGATTAGGTTGATTTATAGACCTAACGTAGACGTTTAAAATAGGTTTATTTATAGATGTAAAATAGGTTGATTTATAGACCAGAAATAGACGTCTAAAATAGGTTGATTTTTAGATTTAAAATAGGTTGATATATAGACCTAAAATAGACGCCTAAATTAGGTTGATTTATAGACCCTTAGGTTGATTTATAGACCTAAAGTAGACGTTTAAAATAGATCTAAAATAGGTTGATTTATAGACCAGAAATAGACGTCTAAAATAGGTTGATTTTTAGATTTAAAATAGTTTGATATATAGACCTAAAATAGACGCCTAAATTAGGTTGATTTATAGACCCTTAGGTTGATTTATAGACCTAAAGTAGACGTTTAAAATAGGTTTATTTATTGATCTAAAATAGACCAGAAATAGACGTCTAAAATAGGTTGATTTTTAGACCTAAAATAGGTCGATATATAGACCTAAAATAGACGCCTAAATTAGGTTGATTTATAGACCCTTAGGTTGATTTATAGACCTAAAGTAGACGTTTAAAATAGATCTAAAATAGGTTGATTTATAGACCAGAAATAGACGTCTAAAATAGGTTGATCTTTAGATCTAAAATAGGTTGATATATAGACCTAAAATAGACGCCTAAATTAGGTTGATTTATAGACCCTTAGGTTTATTTATAGACCTAAAGTAGACGTTTAAAATAGGTTTAATTATAGATCTCAAATAGACCAGAAATAGACGTCTAAAATAGGTTGATTTTTAGATCTAAAATAGGTTGATATATAGACCTAAAATAGACGATTTATAGACCAGAAATAGACGTCTAAAATAGGTTGATTTTTAGATCTAAAATAGGTTGATATATAGACCTAAAATAGACGCCTAAATTAGGTTGACTTATAGACCCTTAGGTTGATTTATAGACCTAAAGTAGACGTTTAAAATAGGTTTATTTTTAGATCTAAAATAGGTTGATATATAGACCTAAAATAGACGATTTATAGACCAGAAATAGACGTCTAAAATAGGTTGATTTTTAGATCTAAAATAGGTTGATATATAGACCTAAAATAGACGCCTAAATTAGGTTGATTTATAGACCCTTAGGTTGATTTATAGACCTAAAGTAGACGTTTAAAATAGGTTTATTTATAGATCTAAAATAGACCAGAAATAGACGTCTAAAATAGGTTGATTTTTAGATCTAAAATAGGTTGATATATAGACCTAAAATAGACGCCTAAATTAGGTTGATTTATAGACCCTTAGGTTGATTTATAGACCTAAAGTAGACGTTTAAAATAGATATAAAATAGGTTGATTTATAGACAAGAAATAGACGTCTAAAAAAGGTTGATTTTTTAGATCTAAAATAGGTTGATATATAGACCTAAAATAGACGCCTAAATTAGGTTGATTTATAGACCCTTAGGTTGATTTATAGACCTAAAGTAGACGTTTAAAATAGATCTAAAATAGGTTGATTTATAGACCAGAAATAGACGTCTAAAATAGGTTGATTTTTTAGATCTAAAATAGGTTGATATATAGACCTAAAATAGACGCCTAGATTAGGTTGATTTATAGACCCTTAGGTTGATTTATAGACCTAACGTAGACGTTTAAAATAGGTTTATTTATAGATCTAAAATAGGTTGATTTATAGACCAGATATAGACGTCTAAAATAGGTTGATTTTTAGATCTAAAATAGGTTGATATATAGACCTAAAATAGACGCCTAAATTAGGTTGATTTATAGACCCTTAGGTTGATTTATAGACCTAAAGTAGACGTTTAAAATGGGTTTATTTATAGATCTAAAATAGACCAAAACTAGACGTCTAAAATAGGTTAATTTTTAAACCAGAAATAGACGTCTAAAATAGGTTGATTTTTAGATCTAAAATAGGTTGATATATAGACCTAAAATAGACTTCTAAATTAGGTTGATTTATAGACCTAACGTAGACGTTTAAAATAGGTTTATTTATAGATCTAAAATAGGTTGATTTATAGACCAGAAATAGACGTCTAAAATAGGTTGATTTTTAGATCTAAAATAGGTTGATATATAGACCTAAAATAGACGCCTAAATTAGGTTGATTTATAGACCCTTAGGTTGATTTATAGACCTAAAGTAGACGTTTAAAATGGGTTTATTTATAGATCTAAAATAGACCAGAAATAGACGTCTAAAATAGGTTGATTTTTAGATCTAAAATAGGTTGATATATAGACCTAAAATAGACGCCTAAATTAGGTTGATTTATAGACCCTTAGGTTGATTTATAGACCTAAAGTAGACGTTTAAAATAGATATAAAATAGGTTGATTTATAGACAAGAAATAGACGTCTAAAAAAGGTTGATTTTTTAGATCTAAAATAGGTTGATATATAGACCTAAAATAGACGCCTAAATTAGGTTGATTTATAGACCCTTAGGTTGATTTATAGACCTAAAGTAGACGTTTAAAATAGATCTAAAATAGGTTGATTTATAGACCAGAAATAGACGTCTAAAATAGGTTGATTTTTTAGATCTAAAATAGGTTGATATATAGACCTAAAATAGACGCCTAGATTAGGTTGATTTATAGACCCTTAGGTTGATTTATAGACCTAACGTAGACGTTTAAAATAGGTTTATTTATAGATCTAAAATAGGTTGATTTATAGACCAGAAATAGACGTCTAAAATAGGTTGATTTTTAGATCTAAAATAGGTTGATATATAGACCTAAAATAGACGCCTAAATTAGGTTGATTTATAGACCCTTAGGTTGATTTATAGACCTAAAGTAGACGTTTAAAATGGGTTCATTTATAGATCTAAAATAGACCAAAACTAGACGTCTAAAATAGGTTAATTTTTAAACCAGAAATAGACGTCTAAAATAGGTTAATTTTTAGATCTAAAATAGGTTGATATATAGACCTAAAATAGACGATTTATAGACCAGAAATAGACGTCTAAAATAGGTTGATTTTTAGATCTAAAATAGGTTGATATATAGACCTAAAGTAGACGCCTAAATTAGGTTGATTTATAGACCCTTAGGTTGATTTATAGACCTAAAGTAGACGTTTAAAATAGATCTAACATAGGTTGACTTATAGACCAGAAATAGACGTCTAAAATAGGTTGATTTTTAGATCTAAAATAGGTTGATATATAGACCTAAAATAGACGCCTAAATTAGCTTGATTTATAGACCCTTAGGTTGATTTATAGACCTAAAGTAGACGTTTAAAATAGGTTTATTTTTAGATCTAAAATAGGTTGATATATAGACCTAAAATAGACGATTTATAGACCAGAAATAGACGTCTAAAATAGGTTGATTTTTAGATCTAAAATAGGTTGATATATAGACCTAAAATAGACGCCTAAATTAGGTATATTTATAGACCCTTAGGTTGATTTATAGACCTAAAGTAGACGTTTAAAATAGGTTTATTTTTAGATCTAAAATAGGTTGATATATAGACCTAAAATAGACGATTTATAGACCAGAAATAGAAGTCTAAAATAGGTTGATTTTTAGATCTAAAATAGGTTGATATATAGACCTAAAATAGACGCCTAAATTAGGTTGATTTATAGACCCTTAGGTTGATTTATAGACCTAAAGTAGACGTTTAAAATAGATCTAAAATAGGTTGATTTATAGACCAGAAATAGACGTCTAAAATAGGTTGATTTTTAGATCTAAAATAGGTATATATATAGACCTAAAATAGACGCCTAAATTAGGTTGATTTTTAGACCCTTAGGTTGATTTATAGACCTAAAGTAGACGTTTAAAATAGATCTAAAATAGGTTGATTTATAGACCAGAAATAGACGTCTAAAATAGGTTGATTTTTTAGATCTAAAATAGGTTGATATATAGACCTAAAATAGACGCCTAGATTAGGTTGATTTATAGACCTAACGTAGACGTTTAAAATAGGTTTATTTATAGATGTAAAATAGGTTGATTTATAGACCAGAAATAGACGTCTAAAAGAGGTTGATTTTTAGATCTAAAATAGGTTGATATATAGACCTAAAATAGACGCCTAAATTAGGTTGATTTATAGACCCTTAGGTTGATTTATAGACCTAAAGTAGACGTTTAAAATAGATCTAAAATAGGTTGATTTATAGACCAGAAATAGACGTCTAAAATAGGTTGATTTTTTAGATCTAAAATAGGTTGATATATAGACCTAAAATAGACGCCTAGATTAGGTTGATTTTTAGACCCTTAGGTTGATTTATAGACCTAAAGTAGACGTTTAAAATAGATCTAAAATAGGTTGATTTATAGACCAGAAATAGACGTCTAAAATAGGTTGATTTTTTAGATCTAAAATAGGTTGATATATAGACCTAAAATAGACGCCTAGATTAGGTTGATTTATAGACCTAACGTAGACGTTTAAAATAGGTTTATTTATAGATGTAAAATAGGTTGATTTATAGACCAGAAATAGACGTCTAAAATAGGTTGATTTTTAGATCTAAAATAGGTTGATATATAGACCTAAAATAGACGCCTAAATTAGGTTGATTTATAGACCCTTAGGTTGATTTATAGACCTAAAGTAGACGTTTAAAATAGATCTAAAATAGGTTGATTTATAGACCAGAAATAGACGTCTAAAATAGGTTGATTTTTAGATTTAAAATAGTTTGATATATAGACCTAAAATAGACGCCTAAATTAGGTTGATTTATAGACCCTTAGGTTGATTTATAGACCTAAAGTAGACGTTTAAAATAGGTTTATTTATTGATCTAAAATAGACCAGAAATAGACGTCTAAAATAGGTTGATTTTTAGACCTAAAATAGGTCGATATATAGACCTAAAATTCGCGATCTAAAATAGGTTGATTTATAGACCAGAAATAGACGTCTAAAATAGGTTGATTTTTTAGATCTAAAATAGGTTGATATATAGACCTAAAATAGACGCCTAGATTAGGTTGATTTATAGACCCTTAGGTTGATTTATAGACCTAAAGTAGACGTTTAAAATAGATCTAAAATAGGTTGATTTATAGACCAGAAATAGACGTCTAAAATAGGTTGATTTTTTAGATCTAAAATAGGTTGATATATAGACCTAAAATAGACGCCTAGATTAGGTTGATTTATAGACCTAACGTAGACGTTTAAAATAGGTTTATTTATAGATGTAAAATAGGTTGATTTATAGACCAGAAATAGACGTCTAAAAGAGGTTGATTTTTAGATCTAAAATAGGTTGATATATAGACCTAAAATAGACGCCTAAATTAGGTTGATTTATAGACCCTTAGGTTGATTTATAGACCTAAAGTAGACGTTTAAAATAGATCTAAAATAGGTTGATTTATAGACCAGAAATAGACGTCTAAAATAGGTTGATTTTTTAGATCTAAAATAGGTTGATATATAGACCTAAAATAGACGCCTAGATTAGGTTGATTTTTAGACCCTTAGGTTGATTTATAGACCTAAAGTAGACGTTTGAAATAGATCTAAAATAGGTTGATTTATAGACCAGAAATAGACGTCTAAAATAGGTTGATTTTTTAGATCTAAAATAGGTTGATATATAGACCTAAAATAGACGCCTAGATTAGGTTGATTTATAGACCTAACGTAGACGTTTAAAATAGGTTTATTTATAGATGTAAAATAGGTTGATTTATAGACCAGAAATAGACGTCTAAAATAGGTTGATTTTTAGATCTAAAATAGGTTGATATATAGACCTAAAATAGACGCCTAAATTAGGTTGATTTATAGACCCTTAGGTTGATTTATAGACCTAAAGTAGACGTTTAAAATAGATCTAAAATAGGTTGATTTATAGACCAGAAATAGACGTCTAAAATAGGTTGATTTTTAGATTTAAAATAGTTTGATATATAGACCTAAAATAGACGCCTAAATTAGGTTGATTTATAGACCCTTAGGTTGATTTATAGACCTAAAGTAGACGTTTAAAATAGGTTTATTTATTGATCTAAAATAGACCAGAAATAGACGTCTAAAATAGGTTGATTTTTAGACCTAAAATAGGTCGATATATAGACCTAAAATAGACGCCTAAATTAGGTTGATTTATAGACCCTTAGGTTGATTTATAGACCTAAAGTAGACGTTTAAAATAGATCTAAAATAGGTTGATTTATAGACCAGAAATAGACGTCTAAAATAGGTTGATCTTTAGATCTAAAATAGGTTGATATATAGACCTAAAATAGACGCCTAAATTAGGTTGATTTATAGACCCTTAGGTTTATTTATAGACCTAAAGTAGACGTTTAAAATAGGTTTAATTATAGATCTCAAATAGACCAGAACTAGACGTCTAAAATAGGTTGATTTTTAGATCTAAAATAGGTTGATATATAGACCTAAAATAGACGATTTATAGACCAGAAATAGACGTCTAAAATAGGTTGATTTTTAGATCTAAAATAGGTTGATATATAGACCTAAAATAGACGCCTAAATTAGGTTGACTTATAGACCCTTAGGTTGATTTATAGACCTAAAGTAGACGTTTAAAATAGGTTTATTTTTAGATCTAAAATAGGTTGATATATAGACCTAAAATAGACGATTTATAGACCAGAAATAGACGTCTAAAATAGGTTGATTTTTAGATCTAAAATAGGTTGATATATAGACCTAAAATAGACGCCTAAATTAGGTTGATTTATAGACCCTTAGGTTGATTTATAGACCTAAAGTAGACGTTTAAAATAGATCTAAAATAGGTTGATTTATAGACCAGAAATAGACGTCTAAAATAGGTTGATTTTTAGATCTAAAATAGGTATATATATAGACCTAAAATAGACGCCTAAATTAGGTTGATTTTTAGACCCTTAGGTTGATTTATAGACCTAAAGTAGACGTTTAAAATAGATCTAAAATAGGTTGATTTATAGACCAGAAATAGACGTCTAAAATAGGTTGATTTTTTAGATCTAAAATAGGTTGATATATAGACCTAAAATAGACGCCTAGATTAGGTTGATTTATAGACCTAACGTAGACGTTTAAAATAGGTTTATTTATAGATGTAAAATAGGTTGATTTATAGACCAGAAATAGACGTCTAAAAGAGGTTGATTTTTAGATCTAAAATAGGTTGATATATAGACCTAAAATAGACGCCTAAATTAGGTTGATTTATAGACCCTTAGGTTGATTTATAGACCTAAAGTAGACGTTTAAAATAGATCTAAAATAGGTTGATTTATAGACCAGAAATAGACGTCTAAAATAGGTTGATTTTTTAGATCTAAAATAGGTTGATATATAGACCTAAAATAGACGCCTAGATTAGGTTGATTTTTAGACCCTTAGGTTGATTTATAGACCTAAAGTAGACGTTTAAAATAGATCTAAAATAGGTTGATTTATAGACCAGAAATAGACGTCTAAAATAGGTTGATTTTTTAGATCTAAAATAGGTTGATATATAGACCTAAAATAGACGCCTAGATTAGGTTGATTTATAGACCTAACGTAGACGTTTAAAATAGGTTTATTTATAGATGTAAAATAGGTTGATTTATAGACCAGAAATAGACGTCTAAAATAGGTTGATTTTTAGATCTAAAATAGGTTGATATATAGACCTAAAATAGACGCCTAAATTAGGTTGATTTATAGACCCTTAGGTTGATTTATAGACCTAAAGTAGACGTTTAAAATAGATCTAAAATAGGTTGATTTATAGACCAGAAATAGACGTCTAAAATAGGTTGATTTTTAGATTTAAAATAGTTTGATATATAGACCTAAAATAGACGCCTAAATTAGGTTGATTTATAGACCCTTAGGTTGATTTATAGACCTAAAGTAGACGTTTAAAATAGGTTTATTTATTGATCTAAAATAGACCAGAAATAGACGTCTAAAATAGGTTGATTTTTAGACCTAAAATAGGTCGATATATAGACCTAAAATTCGCGATCTAAAATAGGTTGATTTATAGACCAGAAATAGACGTCTAAAATAGGTTGATTTTTTAGATCTAAAATAGGTTGATATATAGACCTAAAATAGACGCCTAGATTAGGTTGATTTATAGACCCTTAGGTTGATTTATAGACCTAAAGTAGACGTTTAAAATAGATCTAAAATAGGTTGATTTATAGACCAGAAATAGACGTCTAAAATAGGTTGATTTTTTAGATCTAAAATAGGTTGATATATAGACCTAAAATAGACGCCTAGATTAGGTTGATTTATAGACCTAACGTAGACGTTTAAAATAGGTTTATTTATAGATGTAAAATAGGTTGATTTATAGACCAGAAATAGACGTCTAAAAGAGGTTGATTTTTAGATCTAAAATAGGTTGATATATAGACCTAAAATAGACGCCTAAATTAGGTTGATTTATAGACCCTTAGGTTGATTTATAGACCTAAAGTAGACGTTTAAAATAGATCTAAAATAGGTTGATTTATAGACCAGAAATAGACGTCTAAAATAGGTTGATTTTTTAGATCTAAAATAGGTTGATATATAGACCTAAAATAGACGCCTAGATTAGGTTGATTTTTAGACCCTTAGGTTGATTTATAGACCTAAAGTAGACGTTTGAAATAGATCTAAAATAGGTTGATTTATAGACCAGAAATAGACGTCTAAAATAGGTTGATTTTTTAGATCTAAAATAGGTTGATATATAGACCTAAAATAGACGCCTAGATTAGGTTGATTTATAGACCTAACGTAGACGTTTAAAATAGGTTTATTTATAGATGTAAAATAGGTTGATTTATAGACCAGAAATAGACGTCTAAAATAGGTTGATTTTTAGATCTAAAATAGGTTGATATATAGACCTAAAATAGACGCCTAAATTAGGTTGATTTATAGACCCTTAGGTTGATTTATAGACCTAAAGTAGACGTTTAAAATAGATCTAAAATAGGTTGATTTATAGACCAGAAATAGACGTCTAAAATAGGTTGATTTTTAGATTTAAAATAGTTTGATATATAGACCTAAAATAGACGCCTAAATTAGGTTGATTTATAGACCCTTAGGTTGATTTATAGACCTAAAGTAGACGTTTAAAATAGGTTTATTTATTGATCTAAAATAGACCAGAAATAGACGTCTAAAATAGGTTGATTTTTAGACCTAAAATAGGTCGATATATAGACCTAAAATAGACGCCTAAATTAGGTTGATTTATAGACCCTTAGGTTGATTTATAGACCTAAAGTAGACGTTTAAAATAGATCTAAAATAGGTTGATTTATAGACCAGAAATAGACGTCTAAAATAGGTTGATCTTTAGATCTAAAATAGGTTGATATATAGACCTAAAATAGACGCCTAAATTAGGTTGATTTATAGACCCTTAGGTTTATTTATAGACCTAAAGTAGACGTTTAAAATAGGTTTAATTATAGATCTCAAATAGACCAGAACTAGACGTCTAAAATAGGTTGATTTTTAGATCTAAAATAGGTTGATATATAGACCTAAAATAGACGATTTATAGACCAGAAATAGACGTCTAAAATAGGTTGATTTTTAGATCTAAAATAGGTTGATATATAGACCTAAAATAGACGCCTAAATTAGGTTGACTTATAGACCCTTAGGTTGATTTATAGACCTAAAGTAGACGTTTAAAATAGGTTTATTTTTAGATCTAAAATAGGCTGATATATAGACCTAAAATAGACGATTTATAGACCAGAAATAGACGTCTAAAATAGGTTGATTTTTAGATCTAAAATAGGTTGATATATAGACCTAAAATAGACGCCTAAATTAGGTTGATTTATAGACCCTTAGGTTGATTTATAGACCTAAAGTAGACGTTTAAAATAGGTTTATTTATAGATCTAAAATAGACCAGAAATAGACGTCTAAAATAGGTTGATTTTTAGATCTAAAATAGGTTGATATATAGACCTAAAATAGACGCCTAAATTAGGTTGATTTATAGACCCTTAGGTTGATTTATAGACCTAAAGTAGACGTTTAAAATAGATATAAAATAGGTTGATTTATAGACAAGAAATAGACGTCTAAAAAAGGTTGATTTTTTAGATCTAAAATAGGTTGATATATAGACCTAAAATAGACGCCTAAATTAGGTTGATTTATAGACCCTTAGGTTGATTTATAGACCTAAAGTAGACGTTTAAAATAGATCTAAAATAGGTTGATTTATAGACCAGAAATAGACGTCTAAAATAGGTTGATTTTTTAGATCTAAAATAGGTTGATATATAGACCTAAAATAGACGCCTAGATTAGGTTGATTTATAGACCCTTAGGTTGATTTATAGACCTAACGTAGACGTTTAAAATAGGTTTATTTATAGATCTAAAATAGGTTGATTTATAGACCAGAAATAGACGTCTAAAATAGGTTGATTTTTAGATCTAAAATAGGTTGATATATAGACCTAAAATAGACGCCTAAATTAGGTTGATTTATAGACCCTTAGGTTGATTTATAGACCTAAAGTAGACGTTTAAAATGGGTTTATTTATAGATCTAAAATAGACCAAAACTAGACGTCTAAAATAGGTTAATTTTTAAACCAGAAATAGACGTCTAAAATAGGTTGATTTTTAGATCTAAAATAGGTTGATATATAGACCTAAAATAGACACCTAAATTAGGTTGATTTATAGACCTAACGTAGACGTTTAAAATAGGTTTATTTATAGATCTAAAATAGGTTGATTTATAGACCAGAAATAGACGTCTAAAATAGGTTGATTTTTAGATCTAAAATAGGTTGATATATAGACCTAAAATAGACGCCTAAATTAGGTTGATTTATAGACCCTTAGGTTGATTTATAGACCTAAAGTAGACGTTTAAAATGGGTTTATTTATAGATCTAAAATAGACCAGAAATAGACGTCTAAAATAGGTTGATTTTTAGATCTAAAATAGGTTGATATATAGACCTAAAATAGACGCCTAAATTAGGTTGATTTATAGACCCTTAGGTTGATTTATAGACCTAAAGTAGACGTTTAAAATAGATATAAAATAGGTTGATTTATAGACAAGAAATAGACGTCTAAAAAAGGTTGATTTTTTAGATCTAAAATAGGTTGATATATAGACCTAAAATAGACGCCTAAATTAGGTTGATTTATAGACCCTTAGGTTGATTTATAGACCTAAAGTAGACGTTTAAAATAGATCTAAAATAGGTTGATTTATAGACCAGAAATAGACGTCTAAAATAGGTTGATTTTTTAGATCTAAAATAGGTTGATATATAGACCTAAAATAGACGCCTAGATTAGGTTGATTTATAGACCCTTAGGTTGATTTATAGACCTAACGTAGACGTTTAAAATAGGTTTATTTATAGATCTAAAATAGGTTGATTTATAGACCAGAAATAGACGTCTAAAATAGGTTGATTTTTAGATCTAAAATAGGTTGATATATAGACCTAAAATAGACGCCTAAATTAGGTTGATTTATAGACCCTTAGGTTGATTTATAGACCTAAAGTAGACGTTTAAAATGGGTTCATTTATAGATCTAAAATAGACCAAAACTAGACGTCTAAAATAGGTTAATTTTTAAACCAGAAATAGACGTCTAAAATAGGTTAATTTTTAGATCTAAAATAGGTTGATATATAGACCTAAAATAGACGATTTATAGACCAGAAATAGACGTCTAAAATAGGTTGATTTTTAGATCTAAAATAGGTTGATATATAGACCTAAAGTAGACGCCTAAATTAGGTTGATTTATAGACCCTTAGGTTGATTTATAGACCTAAAGTAGACGTTTAAAATAGATCTAACATAGGTTGACTTATAGACCAGAAATAGACGTCTAAAATAGGTTGATTTTTAGATCTAAAATAAGTTGATATATAGACCTAAAATAGACGCCTAAATTAGCTTGATTTATAGACCCTTAGGTTGATTTATAGACCTAAAGTAGACGTTTAAAATAGGTTTATTTTTAGATCTAAAATAGGTTGATATATAGACCTAAAATAGACGATTTATAGACCAGAAATAGACGTCTAAAATAGGTTGATTTTTAGATCTAAAATAGGTTGATATATAGACCTAAAATAGACGCCTAAATTAGGTATATTTATAGACCCTTAGGTTGATTTATAGACCTAAAGTAGACGTTTAAAATAGGTTTATTTTTAGATCTAAAATAGGTTGATATATAGACCTAAAATAGACGATTTATAGACCAGAAATAGAAGTCTAAAATAGGTTGATTTTTAGATCTAAAATAGGTTGATATATAGACCTAAAATAGACGCCTAAATTAGGTTGATTTATAGACCCTTAGGTTGATTTATAGACCTAAAGTAGACGTTTAAAATAGATCTAAAATAGGTTGATTTATAGACCAGAAATAGACGTCTAAAATAGGTTGATTTTTTAGATCTAAAATAGGTTGATATATAGACCTAAAATAGACGCCTAGATTAGGTTGATTTTTAGACCCTTAGGTTGATTTATAGACCTAAAGTAGACGTTTAAAATAGATCTAAAATAGGTTGATTTATAGACCAGAAATAGACGTCTAAAATATGTTGATTTTTTAGATCTAAAATAGGTTGATATATAGACCTAAAATAGACGCCTAGATTAGGTTGATTTATAGACCTAACGTAGACGTTTAAAATAGGTTTATTTATAGATCTAAAATAGGTTGATTTATAGACCAGAAATAGACGTCTAAAATAGGTTGATTTTTAGATCTAAAATAGGTTGATATATAGACCTAAAATAGACGCCTAAATTAGGTTGATTTATAGACCCTTAGGTTGATTTATAGACCTAAAATAGACGTTTAAAATAGATCTAAAATAGGTTGATTTATAGACCAGAAATAGACGTCTAAAATAGGTTGATTTTTAGATTTAAAATAGTTTGATATATAGACCTAAAATAGACGCCTAAATTAGGTTGATTTATAGACCCTTAGGTTGATTTATAGACCTAAAGTAGACGTTTAAAATAGGTTTATTTATTGATCTAAAATAGACCAGAAATAGACGTCTAAAATAGGTTGATTTTTAGACCTAAAATAGGTCGATATATAGACCTAAAATAGACGCCTAAATTAGGTTGATTTATAGACCCTTAGGTTGATTTATAGACCTAAAGTAGACGTTTAAAATAGATCTAAAATAGGTTGATTTATAGACCAGAAATAGACGTCTAAAATAGGTTGATTTTTAGATCTAAAATAGGTTGATATATAGACCTAAAATAGACGCCTAAATTAGGTTGATTTATAGACCCTTAGGTTTATTTATAGACCTAAAGTAGACGTTTAAAATAGGTTTAATTATAGATCTCAAATAGACCAGAAATAGACGTCTAAAATAGGTTGATTTTTAGATCTAAAATAGGTTGATATATAGACCTAAAATAGACGATTTATAGACCAGAAATAGACGTCTAAAATAGGTTGATTTTTAGATCTAAAATAGGTTGATATATAGACCTAAAATAGACGCCTAAATTAGGTTGACTTATAGACACTTAGGTTGATTTATAGACCTAAAGTAGACGTTTAAAATAGGTTTATTTTTAGATCTAAAATAGGTATATATATAGACCTAAAATAGACGATTTATAGACCAGAAATAGACGTCTAAAATAGGTTGATTTTTAGATCTAAAATAGGTTGATATATAGACCTAAAATAGACGCCTAAATTAGGTTGATTTATAGACCCTTAGGTTGATTTATAGACCTAAAGTAGACGTTTAAAATAGGTTTATTTATAGATCTAAAATAGACTAGAAATAGACGTCTAAAATAGGTTGATTTATAGACCAGAAATAGACGTCTAAAATAGGTTGATTTTTTAGATCTAAAATAGGTTGATATATAGACCTAAAATAGACGCCTAGATTAGGATGATTTATAGACCCTTAGGTTTATTTATAGACCTAACGTAGACGTTTAAAATAGGTTTATTTATAGATCTAAAATAGGTTGATTTATAGACCAGAAATAGACGTCTAAAATAGGTTGATTTTTAGATCTAAAATAGGTTGATATATAGACCTAAAATAGACGCCTAAATTAGGTTGATTTATAGACCCTTAGGTTGATTTATAGACCTAAAGTAGACGTTTAAAATGGGTTTATTTATAGATCTAAAATAGACCAAAACTAGACGTCTAAAATAGGTTAATTTTTAAACCAGAAATAGACGTCTAAAATAGGTTGATTTTTAGATCTAAAATAGGTTGATATATAGACCTAAAATAGACACCTAAATTAGGTTGATTTATAGACCTAACGTAGACGTTTAAAATAGGTTTATTTATAGATCTAAAATAGGTTGATTTATAGACCAGAAATAGACGTCTACAATAGGTTGATTTTTAGATCTAAAATAGGTTGATATATAGACCTAAAATAGACGCCTAAATTAGGTTGATTTATAGACCCTTAGGTTGATTTATAGACCTAAAGTAGACGTTTAAAATGGGTTTATTTATAGATCTAAAATAGACCAGAAATAGACGTCTAAAATAGGTTGATTTTTAGATCTAAAATAGGTTGATATATAGACCTAAAATAGACGCCTAAATTAGGTTGATTTATAGACCCTTAGGTTGATTTATAGACCTAAAGTAGACGTTTAAAATAGATATAAAATAGGTTGATTTATAGACAAGAAATAGACGTCTAAAAAAGGTTGATTTTTTAGATCTAAAATAGGTTGATATATAGACCTAAAATAGACGCCTAAATTAGGTTGATTTATAGACCCTTAGGTTGATTTATAGACCTAAAGTAGACGTTTAAAATAGATCTAAAATAGGTTGATTTATAGACCAGAAATAGACGTCTAAAATAGGTTGATTTTTTAGATCTAAAATAGGTTGATATATAGACCTAAAATAGACGCCTAGATTAGGTTGATTTATAGACCCTTAGGTTGATTTATAGACCTAACGTAGACGTTTAAAATAGGTTTATTTATAGATCTAAAATAGGTTGATTTATAGACCAGAAATAGACGTCTAAAATAGGTTGATTTTTAGATCTAAAATAGGTTGATATATAGACCTAAAATAGACGCCTAAATTAGGTTGATTTATAGACCCTTAGGTTGATTTATAGACCTAAAGTAGACGTTTAAAATGGGTTTATTTATAGATCTAAAATAGACCAAAACTAGACGTCTAAAATAGGTTAATTTTTAAACCAGAAATAGACGTCTAAAATAGGTTGATTTTTAGATCTAAAATAGGTTGATATATAGACCTAAAATAGACACCTAAATTAGGTTGATTTATAGACCTAACGTAGACGTTTAAAATAGGTTTATTTATAGATCTAAAATAGGTTGATTTATAGACCAGAAATAGACGTCTAAAATAGGTTGATTTTTAGATCTAAAATAGGTTGATATATAGACCTAAAATAGACGCCTAAATTAGGTTGATTTATAGACCCTTAGGTTGATTTATCGACCTAAAGTAGACGTTTAAAATAGGTTTATTTATAGATCTAAAATAGACCAGAAATAGACGTCTAAAATAGGTTGGTTTTTAGATCTAAAATAGGTTGATATATAGACCTAAAATAGACGCCTAAATTAGGTTGATTTATAGACCCTTAGGTTGATTTATAGACCTAAAGTAGACGTTTAAAATAGATCTAAAATAGGTTGATTTATAGACCAGAAATAGACGTCCAAAATAGGTTGATTTTTAGATCTAAAATAGGTTGATATATAGACCTAAAATAGACGCCTAAATTAGGTTTATTTATAGACCCTTAGGTTGATTTATAGACCTAAAGTAGACGTTTGAAATAGGTTTAATTATAGATCTCAAATAGACCAGAAATAGACGTCTAAAATAGGTTGATTTTTAGATCTAAAATAGGTTGATATATAGACCTAAAATAGACGATTTATAGACTAGAAATAGACGTCTAAAATAGGTTGATTTTTAGATCTAAAATAGGTTGATATATAGACCTAAAATAGACGCCTAAATTAGGTTGATTTATAGACCCTTAGGTTGATTTATAGACCTAAAGTAGACGTTTAAAATAGGTTTATTTTTAGATCTAAAATAGGTTGATATATAGACCTAAAATAGACGATTTATAGACCAGAAATAGACGTCTAAAATAGGTTGATTTTTAGATCTAAAATAGGTTGATATATAGACCTAAAATAGACGCCTAAATTAGGTTGATTTACAGACCCTTAGGTTGATTTATAGACCTAAAGTAGACGTTTAAAATAGGTTTATTTATAGATCTAAAATAGACCAGAAATAGACGTCTAAAATAGGTTGATTTTTAGATCTAAAATAGGTTGATATATAGACCTAAAGTAGACGCCTAAATTAGGTTGATTTATAGACCCTTAGGTTGATTTATAGACCTAAAGTAGACGTTTAAAATAGATCTAACATAGGTTGACTTATAGACCAGAAATAGACGTCTAAAATAGGTTGATTTTTAGATCTAAAATAGGTTGATATATAGACCTAAAATAGACGCCTAAATTAGCTTGATTTATAGACCCTTAGGTTGATTTATAGACCTAAAGTAGACGTTTAAAATAGGTTTATTTTTAGATCTAAAATAGGTTGATATATCAACCTAAAATAGACGATTTATAGACCAGAAATAGACGTCTAAAATAGGTTGATTTTTAGATCTAAAATAGGTTGATATATAGACCTAAAATAGACGCCTAAATTAGGTATATTTATAGACCCTTAGGTTGATTTATAGACCTAAAGTAGACGTTTAAAATAGGTTTATTTTTAGATCTAAAATAGGTTGATATATAGACCTAAAATAGACGATTTATAGACCAGAAATAGAAGTCTAAAATAGGTTGATTTTTAGATCTAAAATAGGTTGATATATAGACCTAAAATAGACGCCTAAATTAGGTTGATTTATAGACCCTTAGGTTGATTTATAGACCTAAAGTAGACGTTTAAAATAGATCTAAAATAGGTTGATTTATAGACCAGAAATAGACGTCTAAAATAGGTTGATTTTTAGATCTAAAATAGGTATATATATATAGACCTAAAATAGACGCCTAAATTAGGTTGATTTTTAGACCCTTAGGTTGATTTATAGACCTAAAGTAGACGTTTAAAATAGATCTAAAATAGGTTGATTTATAGACCAGAAATAGACGTCTAAAATAGGTTGATTTTTTAGATCTAAAATAGGTTGATATATAGACCTAAAATAGACGCCTAGATTAGGTTGATTTATAGACCTAACGTAGACGTTTAAAATAGGTTTATTTATAGATCTAAAATAGGTTGATTTATAGACCAGAAATAGACGTCTAAAATAGGTTGATTTTTAGATCTAAAATAGGTTGATATATAGACCTAAAATAGACGCCTAAATTAGGTTGATTTATAGACCCTTAGGTTGATTTATAGACCTAAAGTAGACGTTTAAAATAGATCTAAAATAGGTTGATTTATAGACCAGAAATAGACGTCTAAAATAGGTTGATTTTTTAGATCTAAAATAGGTTGATATATAGACCTAAAATAGACGCCTAGATTAGGTTGATTTATAGACCCTTAGGTTGATTTATAGACCTAACGTAGACGTTTAAAATAGGTTTATTTATAGATCTAAAATAGGTTGATTTATAGACCAGAAATAGACGTCTAAAATAGGTTGATTTTTAGATCTAAAATAGGTTGATATATAGACCTAAAATAGACGCCTAAATTAGGTTGATTTATAGACCCTTAGGTTGATTTATAGACCTAAAGTAGACGTTTAAAATGGGTTTATTTATAGATCTAAAATAGACCAAAACTAGACGTCTAAAATAGGTTAATTTTTAAACCAGAAATAGACGTCTAAAATAGGTTGATTTTTAGATCTAAAATAGGTTGATATATAGACCTAAAATAGACACCTAAATTAGGTTGATTTATAGACCTAACGTAGACGTTTAAAATAGGTTTATTTATAGATCTAAAATAGGTTGATTTATAGACCAGAAATAGACGTCTAAAATAGGTTGATTTTTAGATCTAAAATAGGTTGATATATAGACCTAAAATAGACGCCTAAATTAGGTTGATTTATAGACCCTTAGGTTGATTTATCGACCTAAAGTAGACGTTTAAAATAGGTTTATTTATAGATCTAAAATAGACCAGAAATAGACGTCTAAAATAGGTTGGTTTTTAGATCTAAAATAGGTTGATATATAGACCTAAAATAGACGCCTAAATTAGGTTGATTTATAGACCCTTAGGTTGATTTATAGACCTAAAGTAGACGTTTAAAATAGATCTAAAATAGGTTGATTTATAGACCAGAAATAGACGTCCAAAATAGGTTGATTTTTAGATCTAAAATAGGTTGATATATAGACCTAAAATAGACGCCTAAATTAGGTTTATTTATAGACCCTTAGGTTGATTTATAGACCTAAAGTAGACGTTTGAAATAGGTTTAATTATAGATCTCAAATAGACCAGAAATAGACGTCTAAAATAGGTTGATTTTTAGATCTAAAATAGGTTGATATATAGACCTAAAATAGACGATTTATAGACTAGAAATAGACGTCTAAAATAGGTTGATTTTTAGATCTAAAATAGGTTGATATATAGACCTAAAATAGACGCCTAAATTAGGTTGATTTATAGACCCTTAGGTTGATTTATAGACCTAAAGTAGACGTTTAAAATAGGTTTATTTTTAGATCTAAAATAGGTTGATATATAGACCTAAAATAGACGATTTATAGACCAGAAATAGACGTCTAAAATAGGTTGATTTTTAGATCTAAAATAGGTTGATATATAGACCTAAAATAGACGCCTAAATTAGGTTGATTTATAGACCCTTAGGTTGATTTATAGACCTAAAAAAGACGTTTAAAATAGGTTTATTTATAGATCTAAAATAGACCAGAAATAGACGTCTAAAATAGGTTGATGTTTAGATCTAAAATAGGTTGATATATAGACCTAAAGTAGACGCCTAAATTAGGTTGATTTATAGACCCTTAGGTTGATTTATAGACCTAAAGTAGACGTTTAAAATAGATCTAAAATAGGTTGACTTATAGACCAGAAATAGACGTCTAAAATAGGTTGATTTTTAGATCTAAAATAGGTTGATATATAGACCTAAAATAGACGCCTAAATTAGGTTGATTTATAGACCCTTAGGTTGATTTATAGACCTAAAGTAGACGTTTAAAATAGGTTTATTTTTAGATCTAAAATAGGTTGATATATAGACCTAAAATAGACGATTTATAGACCAGAAATAGACGTCTAAAATAGGTTGATTTTTAGATCTAAAATAGGTTGATATATAGACCTAAAATAGACGCCTAAATTAGGTATATTTATAGACCCTTAGGTTGATTTATAGACCTAAAGTAGACGTTTAAAATAGGTTTATTTTTAGATCTAAAATAGGTTGATATATAGACCTAAAATAGACGATTTATAGACCAGAAATAGAAGTCTAAAATAGGTTGATTTTTAGATCTAAAATAGGTTGATATATAGACCTAAAATAGACGCCTAAATTAGGTTGATTTATAGACCCTTAGGTTGATTTATAGACCTAAAGTAGACGTTTAAAATAGATCTAAAATAGGTTGATTTATAGACCAGAAATAGACGTCTAAAATAGGTTGATTTTTTAGATCTAAAATAGGTTGATATATAGACCTAAAATAGACGCCTAGATTAGGTTGATTTTTAGACCCTTAGGTTGATTTATAGACCTAAAGTAGACGTTTAAAATAGATCTAAAATAGGTTGATTTATAGACCAGAAATAGACGTCTAAAATAGGTTGATTTTTTAGATCTAAAATAGGTTGATATATAGACCTAAAATAGACGCCTAGATTAGGTTGATTTATAGACCTAACGTAGACGTTTAAAATAGGTTTATTTATAGATCTAAAATAGGTTGATTTATAGACCAGAAATAGACGTCTAAAATAGGTTGATTTTTAGATCTAAAATAGGTTGATATATAGACCTAAAATAGACGCCTAAATTAGGTTGATTTATAGACCCTTAGGTTGATTTATAGACCTAAAGTAGACGTTTAAAATAGATCTAAAATAGGTTGATTTATAGACCAGAAATAGACGTCTAAAATAGGTTGATTTTTAGATTTAAAATAGTTTGATATATAGACCTAAAATAGACGCCTAAATTAGGTTGATTTATAGACCCTTAGGTTGATTTATAGACCTAAAGTAGACGTTTAAAATAGGTTTATTTATTGATCTAAAATAGACCAGAAATAGACGTCTAAAATAGGTTGATTTTTAGACCTAAAATAGGTTGATATATAGACCTAAAATAGACGCCTAAATTAGGTTGATTTATAGACCCTTAGGTTGATTTATAGACCTAAAGTAGACGTTTAAAATAGATCTAAAATAGGTTGATTTATAGACCAGAAATAGACGTCTAAAAAAGGTTGATTTTTAGATCTAAAATAGGTTGATATATAGACCTAAAATAGACGCCTAAATTAGGTTGATTTATAGACCCTTAGGTTTATTTATAGACCTAAAGTAGACGTTTAAAATAGGTTTAATTATAGATCTCAAATAGACCAGAAATAGACGTCTAAAATAGGTTGATTTTTAGATCTAAAATAGGTTGATATATAGACCTAAAATAGACGATTTATAGACCAGAAATAGACGTCTAAAATAGGTTGATTTTTAGATCTAAAATAGGTTGATATATAGACCTAAAATAGACGCCTAAATTAGGTTGACTTATAGATCCTTAGGTTGATTTATAGACCTAAAGTAGACGTTTAAAATAGGTTTATTTTTAGATCTAAAATAGGTTGATATATAGACCTAAAATAGACGATTTATAGACCAGAAATAGACGTCTAAAATAGGTTGATTTTTAGATCTAAAATAGGTTGATATATAGACCTAAAATAGACGCCTAAATTAGGTTGATTTATAGACCCTTAGGTTGATTTATAGACCTAAAGTAGACGTTTAAAATAGATATAAAATAGGTTGATTTATAGACAAGAAATAGACGTCTAAAAAAGGTTGATTTTTTAGATCTAAAATAGGTTGATATATAGACCTAAAATAGACGCCTAAATTAGGTTGATTTATAGACCCTTAGGTTGATTTATAGACCTAAAGTAGACGTTTAAAATAGATCTAAAATAGGTTGATTTATAGACCAGAAATAGACGTCTAAAATAGGTTGATTTTTTAGATCTAAAATAGGTTGATATATAGACCTAAAATAGACGCCTAGATTAGGTTGATTTATAGACCCTTAGGTTGATTTATAGACCTAACGTAGACGTTTAAAATAGGTTTATTTATAGATCTAAAATAGGTTGATTTATAGACCAGAAATAGACGTCTAAAATAGGTTGATTTTTAGATCTAAAATAGGTTGATATATAGACCTAAAATAGACGCCTAAATTAGGTTGATTTATAGACCCTTAGGTTGATTTATAGACCTAAAGTAGACGTTTAAAATGGGTTTATTTATAGATCTAAAATAGACCAAAACTAGACGTCTAAAATAGGTTAATTTTTAAACCAGAAATAGACGTCTAAAATAGGTTAATTTTTAGATCTAAAATAGGTTGATATATAGACCTAAAATAGACGATTTATAGACCAGAAATAGACGTCTAAAATAGGTTGATTTTTAGATCTAAAATAGGTTGATATATAGACCTAAAGTAGACGCCTAAATTAGGTTGATTTATAGACCCTTAGGTTGATTTATAGACCTAAAGTAGACGTTTAAAATAGATCTAACATAGGTTGACTTATAGACCAGAAATAGACGTCTAAAATAGGTTGATTTTTAGATCTAAAATAGGTTGATATATAGACCTAAAATAGACGCCTAAATTAGCTTGATTTATAGACCCTTAGGTTGATTTATAGACCTAAAGTAGACGTTTAAAATAGGTTTATTTTTAGATCTAAAATAGGTTGATATATAGACCTAAAATAGACGATTTATAGACCAGAAATAGACGTCTAAAATAGGTTGATTTTTAGATCTAAAATAGGTTGATATATAGACCTAAAATAGACGCCTAAATTAGGTATATTTATAGACCCTTAGGTTGATTTATAGACCTAAAGTAGACGTTTAAAATAGGTTTATTTTTAGATCTAAAATAGGTTGATATATAGACCTAAAATAGACGATTTATAGACCAGAAATAGAAGTCTAAAATAGGTTGATTTTTAGATCTAAAATAGGTTGATATATAGACCTAAAATAGACGCCTAAATTAGGTTGATTTATAGACCCTTAGGTTGATTTATAGACCTAAAGTAGACGTTTAAAATAGATCTAAAATAGGTTGATTTATAGACCAGAAATAGACGTCTAAAATAGGTTGATTTTTTAGATCTAAAATAGGTTGATATATAGACCTAAAATAGACGCCTAGATTAGGTTGATTTTTAGACCCTTAGGTTGATTTATAGACCTAAAGTAGACGTTTAAAATAGATCTAAAATAGGTTGATTTATAGACCAGAAATAGACGTCTAAAATATGTTGATTTTTTAGATCTAAAATAGGTTGATATATAGACCTAAAATAGACGCCTAGATTAGGTTGATTTATAGACCTAACGTAGACGTTTAAAATAGGTTTATTTATAGATCTAAAATAGGTTGATTTATAGACCAGAAATAGACGTCTAAAATAGGTTGATTTTTAGATCTAAAATAGGTTGATATATAGACCTAAAATAGACGCCTAAATTAGGTTGATTTATAGACCCTTAGGTTGATTTATAGACCTAAAATAGACGTTTAAAATAGATCTAAAATAGGTTGATTTATAGACCAGAAATAGACGTCTAAAATAGGTTGATTTTTAGATTTAAAATAGTTTGATATATAGACCTAAAATAGACGCCTAAATTAGGTTGATTTATAGACCCTTAGGTTGATTTATAGACCTAAAGTAGACGTTTAAAATAGGTTTATTTATTGATCTAAAATAGACCAGAAATAGACGTCTAAAATAGGTTGATTTTTAGACCTAAAATAGGTCGATATATAGACCTAAAATAGACGCCTAAATTAGGTTGATTTATAGACCCTTAGGTTGATTTATAGACCTAAAGTAGACGTTTAAAATAGATCTAAAATAGGTTGATTTATAGACCAGAAATAGACGTCTAAAATAGGTTGATTTTTAGATCTAAAATAGGTTGATATATAGACCTAAAATAGACGCCTAAATTAGGTTGATTTATAGACCCTTAGGTTTATTTATAGACCTAAAGTAGACGTTTAAAATAGGTTTAATTATAGATCTCAAATAGACCAGAAATAGACGTCTAAAATAGGTTGATTTTTAGATCTAAAATAGGTTGATATATAGACCTAAAATAGACGATTTATAGACCAGAAATAGACGTCTAAAATAGGTTGATTTTTAGATCTAAAATAGGTTGATATATAGACCTAAAATAGACGCCTAAATTAGGTTGACTTATAGACCCTTAGGTTGATTTATAGACCTAAAGTAGACGTTTAAAATAGGTTTATTTTTAGATCTAAAATAGGTTGATATATAGACCTAAAATAGACGATTTATAGACCAGAAATAGACGTCTAAAATAGGTTGATTTTTAGATCAAAAATAGGTTGATATATAGACCTAAAATAGACGCCTAAATTAGGTTGATTTATAGACCCTTAGGTTGATTTATAGACCTAAAGTAGACGTTTAAAATAGGTTTATTTATAGATCTAAAATAGACTAGAAATAGACGTCTAAAATAGGTTGATTTATAGACCAGAAATAGACGTCTAAAATAGGTTGATTTTTTAGATCTAAAATAGGTTGATATATAGACCTAAAATAGACGCCTAGATTAGGTTGATTTATAGACCCTTAGGTTTATTTATAGACCTAACGTAGACGTTTAAAATAGGTTTATTTATAGATCTAAAATAGGTTGATTTATAGACCAGAAATAGACGTCTAAAATAGGTTGATTTTTAGATCTAAAATAGGTTGATATATAGACCTAAAATAGACGCCTAAATTAGGTTGATTTATAGACCCTTAGGTTGATTTATAGACCTAAAGTAGACGTTTAAAATAGATCTAAAATAGGTTGATTTATAGACCAGAAATAGACGTCTAAAATAGGTTGATTTTTTAGATCTAAAATAGGTTGATATATAGACCTAAAATAGACGCCTAGATTAGGTATATTTATAGACCCTTAGGTTGATTTATAGACCTAACGTAGACGTTTAAAATAGGTTTATTTATAGATCTAAAATAGGTTGATTTATAGACCAGAAATAGACGTCTAAAATAGGTTGATTTTTAGATCTAAAATAGGTTGATATATAGACCTAAAATAGACGCCTAAATTAGGTTGATTTATAGACCCTTAGGTTGATTTATAGACCTAAAGTAGACGTTTAAAATGGGTTTATTTATAGATCTAAAATAGACCAAAACTAGACGTCTAAAATAGGTTAATTTTTAAACCAGAAATAGACGTCTAAAATAGGTTGATTTTTAGATCTAAAATAGGTTGATATATAGACCTAAAATAGACACCTAAATTAGGTTGATTTATAGACCTAACGTAGACGTTTAAAATAGGTTTATTTATAGATCTAAAATAGGTTGATTTATAGACCAGAAATAGACGTCTACAATAGGTTGATTTTTAGATCTAAAATAGGTTGATATATAGACCTAAAATAGACGCCTAAATTAGGTTGATTTATAGACCCTTAGGTTGATTTATAGACCTAAAGTAGACGTTTAAAATGGGTTTATTTATAGATCTAAAATAGACCAGAAATAGACGTCTAAAATAGGTTGATTTTTAGATCTAAAATAGGTTGATATATAGACCTAAAATAGACGCCTAAATTAGGTTGATTTATAGACCCTTAGGTTGATTTATAGACCTAAAGTAGACGTTTAAAATAGATATAAAATAGGTTGATTTATAGACAAGAAATAGACGTCTAAAAAAGGTTGATTTTTTAGATCTAAAATAGGTTGATATATAGACCTAAAATAGACGCCTAAATTAGGTTGATTTATAGACCCTTAGGTTGATTTATAGACCTAAAGTAGACGTTTAAAATAGATCTAAAATAGGTTGATTTATAGACCAGAAATAGACGTCTAAAATAGGTTGATTTTTTAGATCTAAAATAGGTTGATATATAGACCTAAAATAGACGTCTAGATTAGGTTGATTTATAGACCCTTAGGTTGATTTATAGACCTAACGTAGACGTTTAAAATAGGTTTATTTATAGATCTAAAATAGGTTGATTTATAGACCAGAAATAGACGTCTAAAATAGGTTGATTTTTAGATCTAAAATAGGTTGATATATAGACCTAAAATAGACGCCTAAATTAGGTTGATTTATAGACCCTTAGGTTGATTTATAGACCTAAAGTAGACGTTTAAAATGGGTTTATTTATAGATCTAAAATAGACCAAAACTAGACGTCTAAAATAGGTTAATTTTTAAACCAGAAATAGACGTCTAAAATAGGTTGATATATAGACCTAAAATAGACACCTAAATTAGGTTGATTTATAGACCTAACGTAGACGTTTAAAATAGGTTTATTTATAGATCTAAAATAGGTTGATTTATAGACCAGAAATAGACGTCTAAAATAGGTTGATTTTTAGATCTAAAATAGGTTGATATATAGACCTAAAATAGACGCCTAAATTAGGTTGATTTATAGACCCTTAGGTTGATTTATCGACCTAAAGTAGACGTTTAAAATAGGTTTTTTTATAGATCTAAAATAGACCAGAAATAGACGTCTAAAATAGGTTGGTTTTTAGATCTAAAATAGGTTGATATATAGACCTAAAATAGACGCCTAAATTAGGTTGATTTATAGACCCTTAGGTTGATTTATAGACCTAAAGTAGACGTTTAAAATAGATCTAAAATAGGTTGATTTATAGACCAGAAATAGACGTCCAAAATAGGTTGATTTTTAGATCTAAAATAGGTTGATATATAGACCTAAAATAGACGCCTAAATTAGGTTTATTTATAGACCCTTAGGTTGATTTATAGACCTAAAGTAGACGTTTGAAATAGGTTTAATTATAGATCTCAAATAGACCAGAAATAGACGTCTAAAATAGGTTGATTTTTAGATCTAAAATAGGTTGATATATAGACCTAAAATAGACGATTTATAGACTAGAAATAGACGTCTAAAATAGGTTGATTTTTAGATCTAAAATAGGTTGATATATAGACCTAAAATAGACGCCTAAATTAGGTTGATTTATAGACCCTTAGGTTGATTTATAGACCTAAAGTAGACGTTTAAAATAGGTTTATTTTTAGATCTAAAATAGGTTGATATATAGACCTAAAATAGACGATTTATAGACCAGAAATAGACGTCTAAAATAGGTTGATTTTTAGATCTAAAATAGGTTGATATATAGACCTAAAATAGACGCCTAAATTAGGTTGATTTACAGACCCTTAGGTTGATTTATAGACCTAAAGTAGACGTTTAAAATAGGTTTATTTATAGATCTAAAATAGACCAGAAATAGACGTCTAAAATAGGTTGATTTTTAGATCTAAAATAGGTTGGTATATAGACCTAAAGTAGACGCCTAAATTAGGTTGATTTATAGACCCTTAGGTTGATTTATAGACCTAAAGTAGACGTTTAAAATAGATCTAACATAGGTTGACTTATAGACCAGAAATAGACGTCTAAAATAGGTTGATTTTTAGATCTAAAATAGGTTGATATATAGACCTAAAATAGACGCCTAAATTAGCTTGATTTATAGACCCTTAGGTTGATTTATAGACCTAAAGTAGACGTTTAAAATAGGTTTATTTTTAGATCTAAAATAGGTTGATATATCAACCTAAAATAGACGATTTATAGACCAGAAATAGACGTCTAAAATAGGTTGATTTTTAGATCTAAAATAGGTTGATATATAGACCTAAAATAGACGCCTAAATTAGGTATATTTATAGACCCTTAGGTTGATTTATAGACCTAAAGTAGACGTTTAAAATAGGTTTATTTTTAGATCTAAAATAGGTTGATATATAGACCTAAAATAGACGATTTATAGACCAGAAATAGAAGTCTAAAATAGGTTGATTTTTAGATCTAAAATAGGTTGATATATAGACCTAAAATAGACGCCTAAATTAGGTTGATTTATAGACCCTTAGGTTGATTTATAGACCTAAAGTAGACGTTTAAAATAGATCTAAAATAGGTTGATTTATAGACCAGAAATAGACGTCTAAAATAGGTTGATTTTTAGATCTAAAATAGGTATATATATATAGACCTAAAATAGACGCCTAAATTAGGTTGATTTTTAGACCCTTAGGTTGATTTATAGACCTAAAGTAGACGTTTAAAATAGATCTAAAATAGGTTGATTTATAGACCAGAAATAGACGTCTAAAATAGGTTGATTTTTTAGATCTAAAATAGGTTGATATATAGACCTAAAATAGACGCCTAGATTAGGTTGATTTATAGACCTAACGTAGACGTTTAAAATAGGTTTATTTATAGATCTAAAATAGGTTGATTTATAGACCAGAAATAGACGTCTAAAATAGGTTGATTTTTAGATCTAAAATAGGTTGATATATAGACCTAAAATAGACGCCTAAATTAGGTTGATTTATAGACCCTTAGGTTGATTTATAGACCTAAAGTAGACGTTTAAAATAGATCTAAAATAGGTTGATTTATAGACCAGAAATAGACGTCTAAAATAGGTTGATTTTTTAGATCTAAAATAGGTTGATATATAGACCTAAAATAGACGCCTAGATTAGGTTGATTTATAGACCCTTAGGTTGATTTATGGACCTAACGTAGACGTTTAAAATAGGTTTATTTATAGATCTAAAATAGGTTGATTTATAGACCAGAAATAGACGTCTAAAATAGGTTGATTTTTAGATCTAAAATAGGTTGATATATAGACCTAAAATAGACGCCTAAATTAGGTTGATTTATAGACCCTTAGGTTGATTTATAGACCTAAAGTAGACGTTTAAAATGGGTTTATTTATAGATCTAAAATAGACCAAAACTAGACGTCTAAAATAGGTTAATTTTTAAACCAGAAATAGACGTCTAAAATAGGTTGATTTTTAGATCTAAAATAGGTTGATATATAGACCTAAAATAGACACCTAAATTAGGTTGATTTATAGACCTAACGTAGACGTTTAAAATAGGTTTATTTATAGATCTAAAATAGGTTGATTTATAGACCAGAAATAGACGTCTAAAATAGGTTGATTTTTAGATCTAAAATAGGTTGATATATAGACCTAAAATAGACGCCTAAATTAGGTTGATTTATAGACCCTTAGGTTGATTTATCGACCTAAAGTAGACGTTTAAAATAGGTTTATTTATAGATCTAAAATAGACCAGAAATAGACGTCTAAAATAGGTTGGTTTTTAGATCTAAAATAGGTTGATATATAGACCTAAAATAGACGCCTAAATTAGGTTGATTTATAGACCCTTAGGTTGATTTATAGACCTAAAGTAGACGTTTAAAATAGATCTAAAATAGGTTGATTTATAGACCAGAAATAGACGTCCAAAATAGGTTGATTTTTAGATCTAAAATAGGTTGATATATAGACCTAAAATAGACGCCTAAATTAGGTTTATTTATAGACCCTTAGGTTGATTTATAGACCTAAAGTAGACGTTTGAAATAGGTTTAATTATAGATCTCAAATAGACCAGAAATAGACGTCTAAAATAGGTTGATTTTTAGATCTAAAATAGGTTGATATATAGACCTAAAATAGACGATTTATAGACTAGAAATAGACGTCTAAAATAGGTTGATTTTTAGATCTAAAATAGGTTGATATATAGACCTAAAATAGACGCCTAAATTAGGTTGATTTATAGACCCTTAGGTTGATTTATAGACCTAAAGTAGACGTTTAAAATAGATCTAAAATAGGTTGATTTATAGACCAGAAATAGACGTCTAAAATAGGTTGATTTTTAGATCTAAAATAGGTATATATATAGACCTAAAATAGACGCCTAAATTAGGTTGATTTTTAGACCCTTAGGTTGATTTATAGACCTAAAGTAGACGTTTAAAATAGATCTAAAATAGGTTGATTTATAGACCAGAAATAGACGTCTAAAATAGGTTGATTTTTTAGATCTAAAATAGGTTGATATATAGACCTAAAATAGACGCCTAGATTAGGTTGATTTATAGACCTAACGTAGACGTTTAAAATAGGTTTATTTATAGATCTAAAATAGGTTGATTTATAGACCAGAAATAGACGTCTAAAATAGGTTGATTTTTAGATCTAAAATAGGTTGATATATAGACCTAAAATAGACGCCTAAATTAGGTTGATTTATAGACCCTTAGGTTGATTTATAGACCTAAAGTAGACGTTTAAAATAGATCTAAAATAGGTTGATTTATAGACCAGAAATAGACGTCTAAAATAGGTTGATTTTTTAGATCTAAAATAGGTTGATATATAGACCTAAAATAGACGCCTAGATTAGGTTGATTTATAGACCCTTAGGTTGATTTATAGACCTAACGTAGACGTTTAAAATAGGTTTATTTATAGATCTAAAATAGGTTGATTTATAGACCAGAAATAGACGTCTAAAATAGGTTGATTTTTAGATCTAAAATAGGTTGATATATAGACCTAAAATAGACGCCTAAATTAGGTTGATTTATAGACCCTTAGGTTGATTTATAGACCTAAAGTAGACGTTTAAAATGGGTTTATTTATAGATCTAAAATAGACCAAAACTAGACGTCTAAAATAGGTTAATTTTTAAACCAGAAATAGACGTCTAAAATAGGTTGATTTTTAGATCTAAAATAGGTTGATATATAGACCTAAAATAGACACCTAAATTAGGTTGATTTATAGACCTAACGTAGACGTTTAAAATAGGTTTATTTATAGATCTAAAATAGGTTGATTTATAGACCAGAAATAGACGTCTAAAATAGGTTGATTTTTAGATCTAAAATAGGTTGATATATAGACCTAAAATAGACGCCTAAATTAGGTTGATTTATAGACCCTTAGGTTGATTTATCGACCTAAAGTAGACGTTTAAAATAGGTTTATTTATAGATCTAAAATAGACCAGAAATAGACGTCTAAAATAGGTTGGTTTTTAGATCTAAAATAGGTTGATATATAGACCTAAAATAGACGCCTAAATTAGGTTGATTTATAGACCCTTAGGTTGATTTATAGACCTAAAGTAGACGTTTAAAATAGATCTAAAATAGGTTGATTTATAGACCAGAAATAGACGTCCAAAATAGGTTGATTTTTAGATCTAAAATAGGTTGATATATAGACCTAAAATAGACGCCTAAATTAGGTTTATTTATAGACCCTTAGGTTGATTTATAGACCTAAAGTAGACGTTTGAAATAGGTTTAATTATAGATCTCAAATAGACCAGAAATAGACGTCTAAAATAGGTTGATTTTTAGATCTAAAATAGGTTGATATATAGACCTAAAATAGACGATTTATAGACTAGAAATAGACGTCTAAAATAGGTTGATTTTTAGATCTAAAATAGGTTGATATATAGACCTAAAATAGACGCCTAAATTAGGTTCATTTATAGACCCTTAGGTTGATTTATAGACCTAAAGTAGACGTTTAAAATAGGTTTATTTTTAGATCTAAAATAGGTTGATATATAGACCTAAAATAGACGATTTATAGACCAGAAATAGACGTCTAAAATAGGTTGATTTTTAGATCTAAAATAGGTTGATATATAGACCTAAAATAGACGCCTAAATTAGGTTGATTTATAGACCCTTAGGTTGATTTATAGACCTAAAAAAGACGTTTAAAATAGGTTTATTTATAGATCTAAAATAGACCAGAAATAGACGTCTAAAATAGGTTGATTTTTAGATCTAAAATAGGTTGATATATAGACCTAAAGTAGACGCCTAAATTAGGTTGATTTATAGACCCTTAGGTTGATTTATAGACCTAAAGTAGACGTTTAAAATAGATCTAAAATAGGTTGACTTATAGACCAGAAATAGACGTCTAAAATAGGTTGATTTTTAGATCTAAAATAGGTTGATATATAGACCTAAAATAGACGCCTAAATTAGGTTGATTTATAGACCCTTAGGTTGATTTATAGACCTAAAGTAGACGTTTAAAATAGGTTTATTTTTAGATCTAAAATAGGTTGATATATAGACCTAAAATAGACGATTTATAGACCAGAAATAGACGTCTAAAATAGGTTGATTTTTAGATCTAAAATAGGTTGATATATAGACCTAAAATAGACGCCTAAATTAGGTATATTTATAGACCCTTAGGTTGATTTATAGACCTAAAGTAGACGTTTAAAATAGGTTTATTTTTAGATCTAAAATAGGTTGATATATAGACCTAAAATAGACGATTTATAGACCAGAAATAGAAGTCTAAAATAGGTTGATTTTTAGATCTAAAATAGGTTGATATATAGACCTAAAATAGACGCCTAAATTAGGTTGATTTATAGACCCTTAGGTTGATTTATAGACCTAAAGTAGACGTTTAAAATAGATCTAAAATAGGTTGATTTATAGACCAGAAATAGACGTCTAAAATAGGTTGATTTTTTAGATCTAAAATAGGTTGATATATAGACCTAAAATAGACGCCTAGATTAGGTTGATTTTTAGACCCTTAGGTTGATTTATAGACCTAAAGTAGACGTTTAAAATAGATCTAAAATAGGTTGATTTATAGACCAGAAATAGACGTCTAAAATAGGTTGATTTTTTAGATCTAAAATAGGTTGATATATAGACCTAAAATAGACGCCTAGATTAGGTTGATTTATAGACCTAACGTAGACGTTTAAAATAGGTTTATTTATAGATCTAAAATAGGTTGATTTATAGACCAGAAATAGACGTCTAAAATAGGTTGATTTTTAGATCTAAAATAGGTTGATATATAGACCTAAAATAGACGCCTAAATTAGGTTGATTTATAGACCCTTAGGTTGATTTATAGACCTAAAGTAGACGTTTAAAATAGATCTAAAATAGGTTGATTTATAGACCAGAAATAGACGTCTAAAAAAGGTTGATTTTTAGATCTAAAATAGGTTGATATATAGACCTAAAATAGACGCCTAAATTAGGTTGATTTATAGACCCTTAGGTTTATTTATAGACCTAAAGTAGACGTTTAAAATAGGTTTAATTATAGATCTCAAATAGACCAGAAATAGACGTCTAAAATAGGTTGATTTTTAGATCTAAAATAGGTTGATATATAGACCTAAAATAGACGATTTATAGACCAGAAATAGACGTCTAAAATAGGTTGATTTTTAGATCTAAAATAGGTTGATATATAGACCTAAAATAGACGCCTAAATTAGGTTGACTTATAGATCCTTAGGTTGATTTATAGACCTAAAGTAGACGTTTAAAATAGGTTTATTTTTAGATCTAAAATAGGTTGATATATAGACCTAAAATAGACGATTTATAGACCAGAAATAGACGTCTAAAATAGGTTGATTTTTAGATCTAAAATAGGTTGATATATAGACCTAAAATAGACGCCTAAATTAGGTTGATTTATAGACCCTTAGGTTGATTTATAGACCTAAAGTAGACGTTTAAAATAGATATAAAATAGGTTGATTTATAGACAAGAAATAGACGTCTAAAAAAGGTTGATTTTTTAGATCTAAAATAGGTTGATATATAGACCTAAAATAGACGCCTAAATTAGGTTGATTTATAGACCCTTAGGTTGATTTATAGACCTAAAGTAGACGTTTAAAATAGATCTAAAATAGGTTGATTTATAGACCAGAAATAGACGTCTAAAATAGGTTGATTTTTTAGATCTAAAATAGGTTGATATATAGACCTAAAATAGACGCCTAGATTAGGTTGATTTATAGACCCTTAGGTTGATTTATAGACCTAACGTAGACGTTTAAAATAGGTTTATTTATAGATCTAAAATAGGTTGATTTATAGACCAGAAATAGACGTCTAAAATAGGTTGATTTTTAGATCTAAAATAGGTTGATATATAGACCTAAAATAGACGCCTAAATTAGGTTGATTTATAGACCCTTAGGTTGATTTATAGACCTAAAGTAGACGTTTAAAATGGGTTTATTTATAGATCTAAAATAGACCAAAACTAGACGTCTAAAATAGGTTAATTTTTAAACCAGAAATAGACGTCTAAAATAGGTTAATTTTTAGATCTAAAATAGGTTGATATATAGACCTAAAATAGACACCTAAATTAGGTTGATTTATAGACCTAACGTAGACGTTTAAAATAGGTTTATTTATAGATCTAAAATAGGTTGATTTATAGACCAGAAATAGACGTCTAAGATAGGTTGATTTTTAGATCTAAAATAGGTTGATATATAGACCTAAAATAGACGCCTAAATTAGGTTGATTTATCGACCCTTAGGTTGATTTATTGACCTAAAGTAGACGTTTAAAATAGGTTTATTTATAGATCTAAAATAGACCAGAAATAGACGTCTAAAATAGGTTGGTTTTTAGATCTAAAATAGGTTGATATATAGACCTAAAATAGACGCCTAAATTAGGTTGATTTATAGACCCTTAGGTTGATTTATAGACCTAAAGTAGACGTTTAAAATAGATCTAAAATAGGTTGATTTATAGACCAGAAATAGACGTCCAAAATAGGTTGATTTTTAGATCTAAAATAGGTTGATATATAGACCTAAAATAGACGCCTAAATTAGGTTTATTTATAGACCCTTAGGTTGATTTATAGACCTAAAGTAGACGTTTGAAATAGGTTTAATTATAGATCTCAAATAGACCAGAAATAGACGTCTAAAATAGGTTGATTTTTAGATCTAAAATAGGTTGATATATAGACCTAAAATAGACGATTTATAGACTAGAAATAGACGTCTAAAATAGGTTGATTTTTAGATCTAAAATAGGTTGATATATAGACCTAAAATAGACGCCTAAATTAGGTTGATTTATAGACCCTTAGGTTGATTTATAGACCTAAAGTAGACGTTTAAAATAGGTTTATTTTTAGATCTAAAATAGGTTGATATATAGAACTAAAATAGACGATTTATAGACCAGAAATAGACGTCTAAAATAGGTTGATTTTTAGATCTAAAATAGGTTGATATATAGACCTAAAATAGACGCCTAAATTAGGTTGATTTATAGACCCTTAGGTTGATTTATAGACCTAAAGTAGACGTTTAAAATAGGTTTATTTATAGATCTAAAATAGACCAGAAATAGACGTCTAAAATAGGTTGATTTTTAGATCTAAAATAGGTTGATATATAGACCTAAAGTAGACGCCTAAATTAGGTTGATTGATAGACCCTTAGGTTGATTTATAGACCTAAAGTAGACGTTTAAAATAGATCTAACATAGGTTGACTTATAGACCAGAAATAGACGTCTAAAATAGGTTGATTTTTAGATCTAAAATAGGTTGATATATAGACCTAAAATAGACGCCTAAATTAGCTTGATTTATAGACCCTTAGGTTGATTTATAGACCTAAAGTAGACGTTTAAAATAGGTTTATTTTTAGATCTAAAATAGGTTGATATATAGACCTAAAATAGACGATTTATAGACCAGAAATAGACGTCTAAAATAGGTTGATTTTTAGATCTAAAATAGGTTGATGTATAGACCTAAAATAGACGCCTAAATTAGGTATATTTATAGACCCTTAGGTTGATTTATAGACCTAAAGTAGACGTTTAAAATAGGTTTATTTTTAGATCTAAAATAGGTTGATATATAGACCTAAAATAGACGATTTATAGACCAGAAATAGAAGTCTAAAATAGGTTGATTTTTAGATCTAAAATAGGTTGATATATAGACCTAAAATAGACGCCTAAATTAGGTTGATTTATAGACCCTTAGGTTGATTTATAGACCTAAAGTAGACGTTTAAAATAGATCTAAAATAGGTTGATTTATAGACCAGAAATAGACGTCTAAAATAGGTTGATTTTTAGATTTAAAATAGTTTGATATATAGACCTAAAATAGACGCCTAAATTAGGTTGATTTATAGACCCTTAGGTTGATTTATAGACCTAAAGTAGACGTTTAAAATAGGTTTATTTATTTATCTAAAATAGACCAGAAATAGACGTCTAAAATAGGTTGATTTTTAGACCCTTAGGTTGATTTATAGACCTAAAGTAGAAGTTTAAAATAGATCTAAAATAGGTTGATTTATAGACCAGAAATAGACGTCTAAAATAGGTTGATTTTTAGATCTAAAATAGGTATATATATAGACCTAAAATAGACGCCTAAATTAGGTTGATTTTTAGACCCTTAGGTTGATTTATAGACCTAAAGTAGACGTTTAAAATAGATCTAAAATAGGTTGATTTATAGACCAGAAATAGACGTCTAAAATAGGTTGATTTTTTAGATCTAAAATAGGTTGATATATAGACCTAAAATAGACGCCTAGATTAGGTTGATTTATAGACCTAACGTAGACGTTTAAAATAGGTTTATTTATAGATCTAAAATAGGTTGATTTATAGACCAGAAATAGACGTCTAAAATAGGTTGATTTTTAGATCTAAAATAGGTTGATATATAGACCTAAAATAGACGCCTAAATTAGGTTGATTTATAGACCCTTAGGTTGATTTATAGACCTAAAGTAGACGTTTAAAATAGATCTAAAATAGGTTGATTTATAGACCAGAAATAGACGTCTAAAATAGGTTGATTTTTTAGATCTAAAATAGGTTGATATATAGACCTAAAATAGACGCCTAGATTAGGTTGATTTATAGACCCTTAGGTTGATTTATAGACCTAACGTAGACGTTTAAAATAGGTTTATTTATAGATCTAAAATAGGTTGATTTATAGACCAGAAATAGACGTCTAAAATAGGTTGATTTTTAGATCTAAAATAGGTTGATATATAGACCTAAAATAGACGCCTAAATTAGGTTGATTTATAGACCCTTAGGTTGATTTATAGACCTAAAGTAGACGTTTAAAATGGGTTTATTTATAGATCTAAAATAGACCAAAACTAGACGTCTAAAATAGGTTAATTTTTAAACCAGAAATAGACGTCTAAAATAGGTTGATTTTTAGATCTAAAATAGGTTGATATATAGACCTAAAATAGACACCTAAATTAGGTTGATTTATAGACCTAACGTAGACGTTTAAAATAGGGTTATTTATAGATCTAAAATAGGTTGATTTATAGACCAGAAATAGACGTCTAAAATAGGTTGATTTTTAGATCTAAAATAGGTTGATATATAGACCTAAAATAGACGCCTAAATTAGGTTGATTTATAGACCCTTAGGTTGATTTATCGACCTAAAGTAGACGTTTAAAATAGGTTTATTTATAGATCTAAAATAGACCAGAAATAGACGTCTAAAATAGGTTGGTTTTTAGATCTAAAATAGGTTGATATATAGACCTAAAATAGACGCCTAAATTAGGTTGATTTATAGACCCTTAGGTTGATTTATAGACCTAAAGTAGAAGTTTAAAATAGATCTAAAATAGGTTGATTTATAGACCAGAAATAGACGTCCAAAATAGGTTGATTTTTAGATCTAAAATAGGTTGATATATAGACCTAAAATAGACGCCTAAATTAGGTTTATTTATAGACCCTTAGGTTGATTTATAGACCTAAAGTAGACGTTTGAAATAGGTTTAATTATAGATCTCAAATAGACCAGAAATAGACGTCTAAAATAGGTTGATTTTTAGATCTAAAATAGGTTGATATATAGACCTAAAATAGACGATTTATAGACTAGAAATAGACGTCTAAAATAGGTTGATTTTTAGATCTAAAATAGGTTGATATATAGACCTAAAATAGACGCCTAAATTAGGTTTATTTATAGACCCTTAGGTTGATTTATAGACCTAAAGTAGACGTTTGAAATAAGTTTAATTATAGATCTCAAATAGACCAGAAATAGACGTCTAAAATAGGTTGATTTTTAGATCTAAAATAGGTTGATATATAGACCTAAAATAGACGATTTATAGACTAGAAATAGACGTCTAAAATAGGTTGATTTTTAGATCTAAAATAGGTTGATATATAGACCTAAAATAGACGCCTAAATTAGGTTAATTTATAGACCCTTAGGTTGATTTATAGACCTAAAGTAGACGTTTAAAATAGGTTTATTTTTAGATCTAAAATAGGTTGATATATAGACCTAAAATAGACGATTTATAGACCAGAAATAGACGTCTAAAATAGGTTGATTTTTAGATCTAAAATAGGTTGATATATAGACCTAAAATAGACGCCTAAATTAGGTTGATTTATAGACCCTTAGGTTGATTTATAGACCTAAAGTAGACGTTTAAAATAGGTTTATTTATAGATCTAAAATAGACCAGAAATAGACGTCTAAAATAGGTTGATTTTTAGATCTAAAATAGGTTGATATATAGACCTAAAGTAGACGCCTAAATTAGGTTGATTTATAGACCCTTAGGTTGATTTATAGACCTAAAGTAGACGTTTAAAATAGATCTAAAATAGGTTGACTTATAGACCAGAAATAGACGTCTAAAATAGGTTGATTTTTAGATCTAAAATAGGTTGATATATAGACCTAAAATAGACGCCTAAATTAGGTTGATTTAAAGACCCTTAGGTTGATTTATAGACCTAAAGTAGACGTCTAAAATAGGTTGATTTTTAGATCTAAAATAGTTTGATATATAGACCTAAAATAGACGCCTAAATTAGGTTGATTTATAGACCCTTAGGTTGATTTATAGACCTAAAGTAGACGTTTAAAATAGGTTTATTTATTGATCTAAAATAGACCAGAAATAGACGTCTAAAATAGGTTGATTTTTAGACCTAAAATAGGTCGATATATAGACCTAAAATAGACGCCTAAATTAGGTTGATTTATAGACCCTTAGGTTGATTTATAGACCTAAAGTAGACGTTTAAAATAGATCTAAAATAGGTTGATTTATAGACCAGAAATAGACGTCTAAAATAGGTTGATTTTTAGATCTAAAATAGGTTGATATATAGACCTAAAATAGACGCCTAAATTAGGTTGATTTCTAGACCCTTAGGTTTATTTATAGACCTAAAGTAGACGTTTAAAATAGGTTTAATTATAGATCTCAAATAGACCAGAAATAGACGTCTAAAATAGGTTGATTTTTAGATCTAAAATAGGTTGATATATAGACCTAAAATAGACGATTTATAGACCAGAAATAGACGTCTAAAATAGGTTGATTTTTAGATCTAAAATAGGTTGATATATAGACCTAAAATAGACGCCTAAATTAGGTTGACTTATAGATCCTTAGGTTGATTTATAGACCTAAAGTAGACGTTTAAAATAGGTTTATTTTTAGATCTAAAATAGGTTGATATATAGACCTAAAATAGACGATTTATAGACCAGAAATAGACGTCTAAAATAGGTTGATTTTTAGATCTAAAATAGGTTGATATATAGACCTAAAATAGACGCCTAAATTAGGTTGATTTATAGACCCTTAGGTTGATTTATAGACCTAAAGTAGACGTTTAAAATAGGTTTATTTATAGATCTAAAATAGACCAGAAATAGACGTCTAAAATAGGTTGATTTTTAGATCTAAAATAGGTTGATATATAGACCTAAAATAGACGCCTAAATTAGGTTGATTTATAGACCCTTAGGTTGATTTATAGACCTAAAGTAGACGTTTAAAATAGATATAATATAGGTTGATTTATAGACAAGAAATAGACGTCTAAAAAAGGTTGATTTTTTAGATCTAAAATAGGTTGATATATAGACCTAAAATAGACGCCTAAATTAGGTTGATTTATAGACCCTTAGGTTGATTTATAGACCTAAAGTAGACGTTTAAAATAGATCTAAAATAGGTTGATTTATAGACCAGAAATAGACGTCTAAAATAGGTTGATTTTTTAGATCTAAAATAGGTTGATATATAGACCTAAAATAGACGCCTAGATTAGGTTGATTTATAGACCCTTAGGTTGATTTATAGACCTAACGTAGACGTTTAAAATAGGTTTATTTATAGATCTAAAATAGGTTGATTTATAGACCAGAAATAGACGTCTAAAATAGGTTGATTTTTAGATCTAAAATAGGTTGATATATAGACCTAAAATAGACGCCTAAATTAGGTTGATTTATAGACCCTTAGGTTGATTTATAGACCTAAAGTGGACGTTTAAAATGGGTTTATTTATAGATCTAAAATAGACCAAAACTAGACGTCTAAAATAGGTTAATTTTTAAACCAGAAATAGACGTCTAAAATAGGTTGATTTTTAGATCTAAAATAGGTTGATATATAGACCTAAAATAGACACCTAAATTAGGTTGATTTATAGACCTAACGTAGACGTTTAAAATAGGTTTATTTATAGATCTAAAATAGGTTGATTTATAGACCAGAAATAGACGTTTAAAATAGGTTGATTTTTAGATCTAAAATAGGTTGATATATAGACCTAAAATAGACGCCTAAATTAGGTTGATTTATAGACCCTTAGGTTGATTTATAGACCTAAAGTAGACGTTTAAAATAGGTTTATTTATAGATTTAAAATAGACCAGAAATAGACGTCTAAAATAGGTTGATTTTTAGATCTAAAATAGGTTGATATATAGACCTAAAATAGACGCCTAAATTAGGTTGATTTATAGACCCTTAGGTTGATTTATAGACCTAAAGTAGACGTTTAAAATAGATATAAAATAGGTTGATTTATAGACAAGAAATAGACGTCTAAAAAAGGTTGATTTTTTAGATCTAAAATAGGTTGATATATAGACCTAAAATAGACGCCTAAATTAGGTTGATTTATAGACCCTTAGGTTGATTTATAGACCTAAAGTAGACGTTTAAAATAGATCTAAAATAGGTTGATTTATAGACCAGAAATAGACGTCTAAAATAGGTTGATTTTTTAGATCTAAAATAGGTTGATATATAGACCTAAAATAGACGCCTAGATTAGGTTGATTTATAGACCCTTAGGTTGATTTATAGACCTAACGTAGACGTTTAAAATAGGTTTATTTATAGATCTAAAATAGGTTGATTTATAGACCAGAAATAGACGTCTAAAATAGGTTGATTTTTAGATCTAAAATAGGTTGATATATAGACCTAAAATAGACGCCTAAATTAGGTTGATTTATAGACCCTTAGGTTGATTTATAGACCTAAAGTAGACGTTTAAAATGGGTTTATTTATAGATCTAAAATAGACCAAAACTAGACGTCTAAAATAGGTTAATTTTTAAACCAGAAATAGACGTCTAAAATAGGTTGATTTTTAGATCTAAAATAGGTTGATATATAGACCTAAAATAGACACCTAAACTAGGTTGATTTATAGACCTAACGTAGACGTTTAAAATAGGTTTATTTATAGATCTAAAATAGGTTGATTTATAGACCAGAAATAGACGTCTAAAATAGGTTGATTTTTAGATCTAAAATAGGTTGATATATAGACCTAAAATAGACGCCTAAATTAGGTTGATTTATAGACCCTTAGGTTGATTTATCGACCTAAAGTAGACGTTTAAAATAGGTTTATTTATAGATCTAAAATAGACCAGAAATAGACGTCTAAAATAGGTTGGTTTTTAGATCTAAAATAGGTTGATATATAGACCTAAAATAGACGCCTAAATTAGGTTGATTTATAGACCCTTAGGTTGATTTATAGACCTAAAGTAGACGTTTAAAATAGATCTAAAATAGGTTGATTTATAGACCAGAAATAGACGTCCAAAATAGGTTGATTTTTAGATCTAAAATAGGTTGATATATAGACCTAAAATAGACGCCTAAATTAGGTTTATTTATAGACCCTTAGGTTGATTTATAGACCTAAAGTAGACGTTTGAAATAGGTTTAATTATAGATCTCAAATAGACCAGAAATAGACGTCTAAAATAGGTTGATTTTTAGATCTAAAATAGGTTGATATATAGACCTAAATTAGACGATTTATAGACTAGAAATAGACGTCTAAAATAGGTTGATTTTTAGATCTAAAATAGGTTGATATATAGACCTAAAATAGACGCCTAAATTAGGTTGATTTATAGACCCTTAGGTTGATTTATAGACCTAAAGTAGACGTTTAAAATAGGTTTATTTTTAGATCTAAAATAGGTTGATATATAGACCTAAAATAGACGATTTATAGACCAGAAATAGACGTCTAAAATAGGTTGATTTTTAGATCTAAAATAGGTTGATATATAGACCTAAAATAGACGCCTAAATTAGGTTGATTTATAGACCCTTAGGTTGATTTATAGACCTAAAAAAGACGTTTAAAATAGGTTTATTTATAGATCTAAAATAGACCAGAAATAGACGTCTAAAATAGGTTGATTTTTAGATCTAAAATAGGTTGATATATAGACCTAAAGTAGACGCCTAAATTAGGTTGATTTATAGACCCTTAGGTTGATTTATAGACCTAAAGTAGACGTTTAAAATAGATCTAAAATAGGTTGACTTATAGACCAGAAATAGACGTCTAAAATAGGTTGATTTTTAGATCTAAAATAGGTTGATATATAGACCTAAAATAGACGCCTAAATTAGGTTGATTTATAGACCCTTAGGTTGATTTATAGACCTAAAGTAGACGTTTAAAATAGGTTTATTTTTAGATCTAAAATAGGTTGATATATAGACCTAAAATAGACGATTTATAGACCAGAAATAGACGTCTAAAATAGGTTGATTTTTAGATCTAAAATAGGTTGATATATAGACCTAAAATAGACGCCTAAATTAGGTATATTTATAGACCCTTAGGTTGATTTATAGACCTAAAGTAGACGTTTAAAATAGATCTAAAATAGGTTGACTTATAGACCAGAAATAGACGTCTAAAATAGGTTGATTTTTAGATCTAAAATAGGTTGATATATAGACCTAAAATAGACGCCTAAATTAGGTTGATTTATAGACCCTTAGGTTGATTTATAGACCTAAAGTAGACGTTTAAAATAGATCTAAAATAGGTTAATTTATAGACCAGAAATAGACGTCTAAAATAGGTTGATTTTTTAGATCTAAAATAGGTTGATATATAGACCTAAAATAGACGCCTAGATTAGGTTGATTTTTAGACCCTTAGGTTGATTTATAGACCTAAACTAGACGTTTAAAATAGATCTAAAATAGGTTGATTTATAGACCAGAAATAGACGTCTAAAATATGTTGATTTTTTAGATCTAAAATAGGTTGATATATAGACCTAAAATAGACGCCTAGATTAGGTTGATTTATAGACCTAACGTAGACGTTTAAAATAGGTTTATTTATAGATCTAAAATAGGTTGATTTATAGACCAGAAATAGACGTCTAAAATAGGTTGATTTTTAGATCTAAAATAGGTTGATATATAGACCTAAAATAGACGCCTAAATTAGGTTGATTTATAGACCCTTAGGTTGATTTATGGACCTAAAATAGACGTTTAAAATAGATCTAAAATAGGTTGATTTATAGACCAGAAATAGACGTCTAAAATAGGTTGATTTTTAGATTTAAAATAGTTTGATATATAGACCTAAAATAGACGCCTAAATTAGGTTGATTTATAGACCCTTAGGTTGATTTATAGACCTAAAGTAGACGTTTAAAATAGGTTTATTTATTGATCTAAAATAGACCAGAAATAGACGTCTAAAATAGGTTGATTTTTAGACCTAAAATAGGTCGATATATAGACCTAAAATAGACGCCTAAATTAGGTTGATTTATAGACCCTTAGGTTGATTTATAGACCTAAAGTAGACGTTTAAAATAGATCTAAAATAGGTTGATTTATAGACCAGAAATAGACGTCTAAAATAGGTTGATTTTTAGATCTAAAATAGGTTGATATATAGACCTAAAATAGACGCCTAAATTAGGTTGATTTATAGACCCTTAGGTTTATTTATAGACCTAAAGTAGACGTTTAAAATAGGTTTAATTATAGATCTCAAATAGACCAGAAATAGACGTCTAAAATAGGTTGATTTTTAGATCTAAAATAGGTTGATATATAGACCTAAAATAGACGATTTATAGACCAGAAATAGACGTCTAAAATAGGTTGATTTTTAGATCTAAAATAGGTTGATATATAGACCTAAAATAGACGCCTAAATTAGGTTGACTTATAGACCCTTAGGTTGATTTATAGACCTAAAGTAGACGTTTAAAATAGGTTTATTTTTAGATCTAAAATAGGTTGATATATAGACCTAAAATAGACGATTTATAGACCAGAAATAGACGTCTAAAATAGGTTGATTTTTAGATCTAAAATAGGTTGATATATAGACCTAAAATAGACGCCTAAATTAGGTTGATTTATAGACCCTTAGGTTGATTTATAGACCTAAAGTAGACGTTTAAAATAGGTTTATTTATAGATCTAAAATAGACTAGAAATAGACGTCTAAAATAGGTTGATTTATAGACCAGAAATAGACGTCTAAAATAGGTTGATTTTTTAGATCTAAAATAGGTTGATATATAGACCTAAAATAGACGCCTAGATTAGGTTGATTTATAGACCCTTAGGTTGATTTATAGACCTAACGTAGACGTTTAAAATAGGTTTATTTATAGATCTAAAATAGGTTGATTTATAGACCAGAAATAGACGTCTAAAATAGGTTGATTTTTAGATCTAAAATAGGTTGATATATAGACCTAAAATAGACGCCTAAATTAGGTTGATTTATAGACCCTTAGGTTGATTTATAGACCTAAAGTAGACGTTTAAAATGGGTTTATTTATAGATCTAAAATAGACCAAAACTAGACGTCTAAAATAGGCTAATTTTTAAACCAGAAATAGACGTCTAAAATAGGTTGATTTTTAGATCTAAAATAGGTTGATATATAGACCTAAAATAGACACCTAAATTAGGTTGATTTATAGACCTAACGTAGACGTTTAAAATAGGTTTATTTATAGATCTAAAATAGGTTGATTTATAGACCAGAAATAGACGTCTAAAATAGGTTGATTTTTAGATCTAAAATAGGTTGATATATAGACCTAAAATAGACGCCTAAATTAGGTTGATTTATAGACCCTTAGGTTGATTTATCGACCTAAAGTAGACGTTTAAAATAGGTTTATTTATAGATCTAAAATAGACCAGAAATAGACGTCTAAAATAGGTTGGTTTTTAGATCTAAAATAGGTTGATATATAGACCTAAAATAGACGCCTAAATTAGGTTGATTTATAGACCCTTAGGTTGATTTATAGACCTAAAGTAGACGTTTAAAATAGATCTAAAATAGGTTGATTTATAGACCAGAAATAGACGTCCAAAATAGGTTGATTTTTAGATCTAAAATAGGTTGATATATAGACCTAAAATAGACGCCTAAATTAGGTTTATTTATAGACCCTTAGGTTGATTTATAGACCTAAAGTAGACGTTTGAAATAGGTTTAATTATAGATCTCAAATAGACCAGAAATAGACGTCTAAAATAGGTTGATTTTTAGATCTAAAATAGGTTGATATATAGACCAAAACTAGACGTCTAAAATAGGTTAATTTTTAAACCAGAAATAGACGTCTAAAATAGGTTGATTTTTAGATCTAAAATAGGTTGATATATAGACCTAAAATACACACCTAAATTAGGTTGATTTATAGACCTAACGTAGACGTTTAAAATAGGTTTATTTATAGATCTAAAATAGGTTGATTTATAGACCAGAAATAGACGTCTAAAATAGGTTGATTTTTAGATCTAAAATAGGTTGATATATAGACCTAAAATAGACGCCTAAATTAGGTTGATTTATAGACCCTTAGGTTGATTTATAGACCTAAAGTAGACGTTTAAAATGGGTTTATTTATAGATCTAAAATAGACCAAAACTAGACGTCTAAAATAGGTTAATTTTTAAACCAGAAATAGACGTCTAAAATAGGTTGATTTTTAGATCTAAAATAGGTTGATATATAGACCTAAAATAGACACCTAAATTAGGTTGATTTATAGACCTAACGTAGACGTTTAAAATAGGTTTATTTATAGATCTAAAATAGGTTGATTTATAGACCAGAAACAGACGTCTAAAATAGGTTGATTTTTAGATCTAAAATAGGTTGATATATAGACCTAAAATAGACGCCTAAATTAGGTTGATTTATAGACCCTTAGGTTGATTTATCGACCTAAAGTAGACGTTTAAAATAGGTTTATTTATAGATCTAAAATAGACCAGAAATAGACGTCTAAAATAGGTTGGTTTTTAGATCTAAAATAGGTTGATATATAGACCTAAAATAGACGCCTAAATTAGGTTGATTTATAGACCCTTAGGTTGATTTATAGACCTAAAGTAGACGTTTAAAATAGATCTAAAATAGGTTGATTTATAGACCAGAAATAGACGTCCAAAATAGGTTGATTTTTAGATCTAAAATAGGTTGATATATAGACCTAAAATAGACGCCTAAATTAGGTTTATTTATAGACCCTTAGGTTGATTTATAGACCTAAAGTAGACGTTTGAAATAGGTTTAATTATAGATCTCAAATAGACCAGAAATAGACGTCTAAAATAGGTTGATTTTTAGATCTAAAATAGGTTGATATATAGACCTAAAATAGACGATTTATAGACTAGAAATAGACGTCTAAAATAGGTTGATTTTTAGATCTAAAATAGGTTGATATATAGACCTAAAATAGACGCCTAAATTAGGTTGATTTATAGACCCTTAGGTTGATTTATAGACCTAAAGTAGACGTTTAAAATAGGTTTATTTTTAGATCTAAAATAGGTTGATATATAGAACTAAAATAGACGATTTATAGACCAGAAATAGACGTCTAAAATAGGTTGATTTTTAGATCTAAAATAGGTTGATATATAGACCTAAAATAGACGCCTAAATTAGGTTGATTTATAGACCCTTAGGTTGATTTATAGACCTAAAGTAGACGTTTAAAATAGGTTTATTTATAGATCTAAAATAGACCAGAAATAGACGTCTAAAATAGGTTGATTTTTAGATCTAAAATAGGTTGATATATAGACCTAAAGTAGACGCCTAAATTAGGTTGATTTATAGACCCTTAGGTTGATTTATAGACCTAAAGTAGACGTTTAAAATAGATCTAACATAGGTTGACTTATAGACCAGAAATAGACGTCTAAAATAGGTTGATTTTTAGATCTAAAATAGGTTGATATATAGACCTAAAATAGACGCCTAAATTAGCTTGATTTATAGACCCTTGGGTTGATTTATAGACCTAAAGTAGACGTTTAAAATAGGTTTATTTTTAGATCTAAAATAGGTTGATATATAGACCTAAAATAGACGATTTATAGACCAGAAATAGACGTCTAAAATAGGTTGATTTTTAGATCTAAAATAGGTTGATATACAGACCTAAAATAGACGCCTAAATTAGGTATATTTATAGACCCTTAGGTTGATTTATAGACCTAAAGTAGACGTTTAAATTAGGTTTATTTTTAGATCTAAAATAGGTTGATATATAGACCTAAAATAGACGATTTATAGACCAGAAATAGAAGTCTAAAATAGGTTGATTTTTAGATCTAAAATAGGTTGATATATAGACCTAAAATAGACGCCTAAATTAGGTTGATTTATAGACCCTTAGGTTGATTTATAGACCTAAAGTAGACGTTTAAAATAGATCTAAAATAGGTTGATTTATAGACCAGAAATAGACGTCTAAAATAGGTTGATTTTTAGATCTAAAATAGGTATATATATAGACCTAAAATAGACGCCTAAATTAGGTTGATTTTTAGACCCTTAGGTTGATTTATAGACCTAAAGTAGACGTTTAAAATAGATCTAAAATAGGTTGATTTATAGACCAGAAATAGACGTCTAAAATAGGTTGATTTTTTAGATCTAAAATAGGTTGATATATAGACCTAAAATAGACGCCTAGATTAGGTTGATTTATAGACCTAACGTAGACGTTTAAAATAGGTTTATTTATAGATCTAAAATAGGTTGATTTATAGACCAGAAATAGACGTCTAAAATAGGTTGATTTTTAGATCTGAAATAGGTTGATATATAGACCTAAAATAGACGCCTAAATTAGGTTGAATTATAGACCCTTAGGTTGATTTATAGACCTAAAGTAGACGTTTAAAATAGATCTAAAATAGGTTGATTTATAGACCAGAAATAGACGTCTAAAATAGGTTGATTTTTTAGATCTAAAATAGGTTGATATATAGACCTAAAATAGACGCCTAGATTAGGTTGATTTATAGACCCTTAGGTTGATTTATAGACCTAAAGTAGACGTTTAAAATAGATCTAAAATAGGTTGATTTATAGACCAGAAATAGACGTCTAAAATAGGTTGATTTTTTAGATCTAAAATAGGTTGATATATAGACCTAAAATAGACGCCTAGATTAGGTTGATTTATAGACCTAACGTAGACGTTTAAAATAGGTTTATTTATAGATGTAAAATAGGTTGATTTATAGACCAGAAATAGACGTCTAAAAGAGGTTGATTTTTAGATCTAAAATAGGTTGATATATAGACCTAAAATAGACGCCTAAATTAGGTTGATTTATAGACCCTTAGGTTGATTTATAGACCTAAAGTAGACGTTTAAAATAGATCTAAAATAGGTTGATTTATAGACCAGAAATAGACGTCTAAAATAGGTTGATTTTTTAGATCTAAAATAGGTTGATATATAGACCTAAAATAGACGCCTAGATTAGGTTGATTTTTAGACCCTTAGGTTGATTTATAGACCTAAAGTAGACGTTTAAAATAGATCTAAAATAGGTTGATTTATAGACCAGAAATAGACGTCTAAAATAGGTTGATTTTTTAGATCTAAAATAGGTTGATATATAGACCTAAAATAGACGCCTAGATTAGGTTGATTTATAGACCTAACGTAGACGTTTAAAATAGGTTTATTTATAGATGTAAAATAGGTTGATTTATAGACCAGAAATAGACGTCTAAAATAGGTTGATTTTTAGATCTAAAATAGGTTGATATATAGACCTAAAATAGACGCCTAAATTAGGTTGATTTATAGACCCTTAGGTTGATTTATAGACCTAAAGTAGACGTTTAAAATAGATCTAAAATAGGTTGATTTATAGACCAGAAATAGACGTCTAAAATAGGTTGATTTTTAGATTTAAAATAGTTTGATATATAGACCTAAAATAGACGCCTAAATTAGGTTGATTTATAGACCCTTAGGTTGATTTATAGACCTAAAGTAGACGTTTAAAATAGGTTTATTTATTGATCTAAAATAGACCAGAAATAGACGTCTAAAATAGGTTGATTTTTAGACCTAAAATAGGTCGATATATAGACCTAAAATAGACGCCTAAATTAGGTTGATTTATAGACCCTTAGGTTGATTTATAGACCTAAAGTAGACGTTTAAAATAGATCTAAAATAGGTTGATTTATAGACCAGAAATAGACGTCTAAAATAGGTTGATCTTTAGATCTAAAATAGGTTGATATATAGACCTAAAATAGACGCCTAAATTAGGTTGATTTATAGACCCTTAGGTTTATTTATAGACCTAAAGTAGACGTTTAAAATAGGTTTAATTATAGATCTCAAACAGACCAGAAATAGACGTCTAAAATAGGTTGATTTTTAGATCTAAAATAGGTTGATATATAGACCTAAAATAGACGATTTATAGACCAGAAATAGACGTCTAAAATAGGTTGATTTTTAGATCTAAAATAGGTTGATATATAGACCTAAAATAGACGCCTAAATTAGGTTGACTTATAGACCCTTAGGTTGATTTATAGACCTAAAGTAGACGTTTAAAATAGGTTTATTTTTAGATCTAAAATAGGTTGATATATAGACCTAAAATAGACGATTTATAGACCAGAAATAGACGTCTAAAATAGGTTGATTTTTAGATCTAAAATAGGTTGATATATAGACCTAAAATAGACGCCTAAATTAGGTTGATTTATAGACCCTTAGGTTGATTTATAGACCTAAAGTAGACGTTTAAAATAGGTTTATTTATAGATCTAAAATAGACCAGAAATAGACGTCTAAAATAGGTTGATTTTTAGATCTAAAATAGGTTGATATATAGACCTAAAATAGACGCCTAAATTAGGTTGATTTATAGACCCTTAGGTTGATTTATAGACCTAAAGTAGACGTTTAAAATAGATATAAAATAGGTTGATTTATAGACAAGAAATAGACGTCTAAAAAAGGTTGATTTTTTAGATCTAAAATAGGTTGATATATAGACCTAAAATAGACGCCTAAATTAGGTTGATTTATAGACCCTTAGGTTGATTTATAGACCTAAAGTAGACGTTTAAAATAGATCTAAAATAGGTTGATTTATAGACCAGAAATAGACGTCTAAAATAGGTTGATTTTTTAGATCTAAAATAGGTTGATATATAGACCTAAAATAGACGCCTAGATTAGGTTGATTTATAGACCCTTAGGTTGATTTATAGACCTAACGTAGACGTTTAAAATAGGTTTATTTATAGATCTAAAATAGGTTGATTTATAGACCAGAAATAGACGTCTAAAATAGGTTGATTTTTAGATCTAAAATAGGTTGATATATAGACCTAAAATAGACGCCTAAATTAGGTTGATTTATAGACCCTTAGGTTGATTTATAGACCTAAAGTAGACGTTTAAAATGGGTTTATTTATAGATCTAAAATAGACCAAAACTAGACGTCTAAAATAGGTTAATTTTTAAACCAGAAATAGACGTCTAAAATAGGTTGATTTTTAGATCTAAAATAGGTTGATATATAGACCTAAAATAGACACCTAAATTAGGTTGATTTATAGACCTAACGTAGACGTTTAAAATAGGTTTATTTATAGATCTAAAATAGGTTGATTTATAGACCAGAAATAGACGTCTAAAATAGGTTGATTTTTAGATCTAAAATAGGTTGATATATAGACCTAAAATAGACACCTAAATTAGGTTGATTTATAGACCCTTAGGTTGATTTATCGACCTAAAGTAGACGTTTAAAATAGGTTTATTTATAGATCTAAAATAGACCAGAAATAGACGTCTAAAATAGGTTGGTTTTAAGATCTAAAATAGGTTGATATATAGACCTAAAATAGACGCCTAAATTAGGTTGATTTATAGACCCTTAGGTTGATTTATAGACCTAAAGTAGACGTTTAAAATAGATCTAAAATAGGTTGATTTATAGACCAGAAATAGACGTCCAAAATAGGTTGATTTTTAGATCTAAAATAGGTTGATATATAGACCTAAAATAGACGCCTAAATTAGGTTTATTTATAGACCCTTAGGTTGATTTATAGACCTAAAGTAGACGTTTGAAATAGGTTTAATTATAGATCTCAAATAGACCAGAAATAGACGTCTAAATAGGTTGATTTTTAGATCTAAAATAGGTTGATATATAGACCTAAAATAGACGATTTATAGACTAGAAATAGACGTCTAAAATAGGTTGATTTTTAGATCTAAAATAGGTTGATATATAGACCTAAAATAGACGCCTAAATTAGGTTGATTTATAGACCCTTAGGTTGATTTATAGACCTAAAGTAGACGTTTAAAATAGGTTTATTTTTAGATCTAAAATAGGTTGATATATAGACCTAAAATAGACGATTTATAGACCAGAAATAGACGTCTAAAATAGGTTGATTTTTAGATCTAAAATAGGTTGATATATAGACCTAAAATAGACGCCTAAATTAGGTTGATTTATAGACCCTTAGGTTGATTTATAGACCTAAAGTAGACGTTTAAAATAGGTTTATTTATAGATCTAAAATAGGTTGAGTTATAGACCAGAAATAGACGTCTAAAATAGGTTGATTTTTAGATCTAAAATAGGTTGATATATAGACCTAAAATAGACGCCTAAATTAGGTTGATTTATAGACCCTTAGGTTGATTTATAGACCTAAAGTAGACGTTTAAAATAGATCTAAAATAGGTTGATTTATAGACCAGAAATAGACGTCTAAAATAGGTTGATTTTTAGATCTAAAATAGTTTGATATATAGACCTAAAATAGACGCCTAAAATAGGTTGATTTATAGACCCTTAGGTTGATTTATAGACCTAAAGTAGACGTTTAAAATAGGTTTATTTATTGATCTAAAATAGACCAGAAATAGACGTCTAAAATAGGTTGATTTTTAGACCTAAAATAGGTCGATATATAGACCTAAAATAGACGCCTAAATTAGGTTGATTTATAGACCCTTAGGTTGATTTATAGACCTAAAGTAGACGTTTAAAATAGATCTAAAATAGGTTGATTTATAGACCAGAAATAGACGTCTAAAATAGGTTGATTTTTAGATCTAAAATAGGTTGATATATAGACCTAAAATAGACGCCTAAATTAGGTTGATTTCTAGACCCTTAGGTTTATTTATAGACCTAAAGTAGACGTTTAAAATAGGTTTAATTATAGATCTCAAATAGACCAGAAATAGACGTCTAAAATAGGTTGATTTTTAGATCTAAAATAGGTTGATATATAGACCTAAAATAGACGATTTATAGACCAGAAATAGACGTCTAAAATAGGTTGATTTTTAGATCTAAAATAGGTTGATATATAGACCTAAAATAGACGCCTAAAGTAGGTTGACTTATAGACCCTTAGGTTGATTTATAGACCTAAAGTAGACGTTTAAAATAGGTTTATTTTTAGATCTAAAATAGGTTGATATATAGACCTAAAATAGACGATTTATAGACCAGAAATAGACGTCTAAAATAGGTTGATTTTTAGATCTAAAATAGGTTGATATATAGACCTAAAATAGACGCCTAAATTAGGTTGATTTATAGACCCTTAGGTTGATTTATAGACCTAAAGTAGACGTTTAAAATAGGTTTATTTATAGATCTAAAATAGACCAGAAATAGACGTCTAAAATAGGTTGATTTTTAGATCTAAAATAGGTTGATATATAGACCTAAAATAGACGCCTAAATTAGGTTGATTTATAGACCCTTAGGTTGATTTATAGACCTAAAGTAGACGTTTAAAATAGATATAATATAGGTTGATTTATAGACAAGAAATAGACGTCTAAAAAAGGTTGATTTTTTAGATCTAAAATAGGTTGATATATAGACCTAAAATAGACGCCTAAATTAGGTTGATTTATAGACCCTTAGGTTGATTTATAGACCTAAAGTAGACGTTTAAAATAGATCTAAAATAGGTTGATTTATAGACCAGAAATAGACGTCTAAAATAGGTTGATTTTTTAGATCTAAAATAGGTTGATATATAGACCTAAAATAGACGCCTAAATTAGGTTGATTTATAGACCCTTAGGTTGATTTATAGACCTAAAGTAGACGTTTAAAATAGATCTAAAATAGGTTGATTTATAGACCAGAAATAGACGTCTAAAATAGGTTGATTTTTTAGATCTAAAATAGGTTGATATATAGACCTAAAATAGACGCCTAAATTAGGTTGATTTATAGACCCTTAGGTTGATTTATAGACCTAAAGTAGACGTTTAAAATAGATCTAAAATAGGTTGATTTATAGACCAGAAATAGACGTCTAAAATAGGTTGATTTTTTAGATCTAAAATAGGTTGATATATAGACCTAAAATAGACGCCTAAATTAGGTTGATTTATAGACCCTTAGGTTGATTTATAGACCTAACGTAGACGTTTAAAATAGGTTTATTTATAGATCTAAAATAGGTTGATTTATAGACCAGAAATAGACGTCTAAAATAGGTTGATTTTTAGATCTAAAATAGGTTGATATATAGACCTAAAATAGACGACTAAATTAGGTTGATTTATAGACCCTTAGGTTGATTTATAGACCTAAAGTGGACGTTTAAAATGGGTTTATTTATAGATCTAAAATAGACCAAAACTAGACGTCTAAAATAGGTTAATTTTTAAACCAGAAATAGACGTCTAAAATAGGTTGATTTTTAGATCTAAAATAGGTTGATATATAGACCTAAAATAGACACCTAAATTAGGTTGATTTATAGACCTAACGTAGACGTTTAAAATAGGTTTATTTATAGATCTAAAATAGGTTGATTTATAGACCAGAAATAGACGTTTAAAATAGGTTGATTTTTAGATCTAAAATAGGTTGATATATAGACCTAAAATAGACGCCTAAATTAGGTTGATTTATAGACCCTTAGGTTGATTTATAGACCTAAAGTAGACGTTTAAAATAGGTTTATTTATAGATCTAAAATAGACCAGAAATAGACGTCTAAAATAGGTTGATTTTTAGATCTAAAATAGGTTGATATATAGACCTAAAATAGACGCCTAAATTAGGTTGATTTATAGACCCTTAGGTTGATTTATAGACCTAAAGTAGACGTTTAAAATAGATATAAAATAGGTTGATTTATAGACAAGAAATAGACGTCTAAAAAAGGTTGATTTTTTAGATCTAAAATAGGTTGATATATAGACCTAAAATAGACGCCTAAATTAGGTTGATTTATAGACCCTTAGGTTGATTTATAGACCTAAAGTAGACGTTTAAAATAGATCTAAAATAGGTTGATTTATAGACCAGAAATAGACGTCTAAAATAGGTTGATTTTTAGATCTAAAATAGGTATATATATAGACCTAAAATAGACGCCTAGATTAGGTTGATTTTTAGACCCTTAGGTTGATTTATAGACCTAAAGTAGACGTTTAAAATAGATCTAAAATAGGTTGATTTATAGACCAGAAATAGACGTCTAAAATAGGTTGATTTTTTAGATCTAAAATAGGTTGATATATAGACCTAAAATAGACGCCTAGATTAGGTTGATTTATAGACCTAACGTAGACGTTTAAAATAGGTTTATTTATAGATCTAAAATAGGTTGATTTATAGACCAGAAATAGACGTCTAAAATAGGTTGATTTTTAGATCTAAAATAGGTTGATATATAGACCTAAAATAGACGCCTAAATTAGGTTGATTTATAGACCCTTAGGTTGATTTATAGACCTAAAGTAGACGTTTAAAATAGATCTAAAATAGGTTGATTTATAGACCAGAAATAGACGTCTAAAATAGGTTGATTTTTTAGATCTAAAATAGGTTGATATATAGACCTAAAATAGACGCCTAGATTAGGTTGATTTATAGACCCTTAGGTTGATTTATAGACCTAACGTAGACGTTTAAAATAGGTTTATTTATAGATCTAAAATAGGTTGATTTATAGACCAGAAATAGACGTCTAAAATAGGTTGATTTTTAGATCTAAAATAGGTTGATATATAGACCTAAAATAGACGCCTAAATTAGGTTGATTTATAGACCCTTAGGTTGATTTATAGACCTAAAGTAGACGTTTAAAATGGGTTTATTTATAGATCTAAAATAGACCAAAACTAGACGTCTAAAATAGGTTAATTTTTAAACCAGAAATAGACGTCTAAAATAGGTTGATTTTTAGATCTAAAATAGGTTGATATATAGACCTAAAATAGACACCTAAATTAGGTTGATTTATAGACCTAACGTAGACGTTTAAAATAGGTTTATTTATAGATCTAAAATAGGTTGATTTATAGACCAGAAATAGACGTCTAAAATAGGTTGTTTTTTAGATCTAAAATAGGTTGATATATAGACCTAAAATAGACGCCTAAATTAGGTTGATTTATAGACCCTTAGGTTGATTTATCGACCTAAAGTAGACGTTTAAAATAGGTTTATTTATAGATCTAAAATAGACCAGAAATAGACGTCTAAAATAGGTTGGTTTTTAGATCTAAAATAGGTTGATATATAGACCTAAAATAGACGCCTAAATTAGGTTGATTTAAAGACCCTTAGGTTGATTTATAGACCTAAAGTAGACGTTTAAAATAGATCTAAAATAGGTTGATTTATAGACCAGAAATAGACGTCCAAAATAGGTTGATTTTTAGATCTAAAATAGGTTGATATATAGACCTAAAATAGACGCCTAAATTAGGTTTATTTATAGACCCTTAGGTTGATTTATAGACCTAAAGTAGACGTTTGAAATAGGTTTAATTATAGATCTCAAATAGACCAGAAATAGACGTCTAAAATAGGTTGATTTTTAGATCTAAAATAGGTTGATATATAGACCTAAAATAGACGATTCATAGACTAGAAATAGACGTCTAAAATAGGTTGATTTTTAGATCTAAAATAGGTTGATATATAGACCTAAAATAGACGCCTAAATTAGGTTGATTTATAGACCCTTAGGTTGATTTATAGACCTAAAGTAGACGTTTAAAATAGGTTTATTTTTAGATCTAAAATAGGTTGATATATACACCTAAAATAGACGATTTATAGACCAGAAATAGACGTCTAAAATAGGTTGATTTTTAGATCTAAAATAGGTTGATATATAGACCTAAAATAGACGCCTAAATTAGGTTGATTTACAGACCCTTAGGTTGATTTATAGACCTAAAGTAGACGTTTAAAATAGGTTTATTTATAGATCTAAAATAGACCAGAAATAGACGTCTAAAATAGGTTGATTTTTAGATCTAAAATAGGTTGATATATAGACCTAAAGTAGACGCCTAAATTAGGTTGATTTATAGACCCTTAGGTTGATTTATAGACCTAAAGTAGACGTTTAAAATAGATCTAACATAGGTTGACTTATAGACCAGAAATAGACGTCTAAAATAGGTTGATTTTTAGATCTAAAATAGGTTGATATATAGACCTAAAATAGACGCCTAAATTAGCTTGATTTATAGACCCTTAGGTTGATTTATAGACCTAAAGTAGACGTTTAAAATAGGTTTATTTTTAGATCTAAAATAGGTTGATATATCAACCTAAAATAGACGATTTATAGACCAGAAATAGACGTCTAAAATAGGTTGATTTTTAGATCTAAAATAGGTTGATATATAGACCTAAAATAGACGCCTAAATTAGGTATATTTATAGACCCTTAGGTTGATTTATAGACCTAAAGTAGACGTTTAAAATAGGTTTATTTTTAGATCTAAAATAGGTTGATATATAGACCTAAAATAGACGATTTATAGACCAGAAATAGAAGTCTAAAATAGGTTGATTTTTAGATCTAAAATAGGTTGATATATAGACCTAAAATAGACGCCTAAATTAGGTTGATTTATAGACCCTTAGGTTGATTTATAGACCTAAAGTAGACGTTTAAAATAGATCTAAAATAGGTTGATTTATAGACCAGAAATAGACGTCTAAAATAGGTTGATTTTTAGATCTAAAATAGGTATATATATATAGACCTAAAATAGACGCCTAAATTAGGTTGATTTTTAGACCCTTAGGTTGATTTATAGACCTAAAGTAGACGTTTAAAATAGATCTAAAATAGGTTGATTTATAGACCAGAAATAGACGTCTAAAATAGGTTGATTTTTTAGATCTAAAATAGGTTGATATATAGACCTAAAATAGACGCCTAGATTAGGTTGATTTATAGACCTAACGTAGACGTTTAAAATAGGTTTATTTATAGATCTAAAATAGGTTGATTTATAGACCAGAAATAGACGTCTAAAATAGGTTGATTTTTAGATCTAAAATAGGTTGATATATAGACCTAAAATAGACGCCTAAATTAGGTTGATTTATAGACCCTTAGGTTGATTTATAGACCTAAAGTAGACGTTTAAAATAGATCTAAAATAGGTTGATTTATAGACCAGAAATAGACGTCTAAAATAGGTTGATTTTTTAGATCTAAAATAGGTTGATATATAGACCTAAAATAGACGCCTAGATTAGGTTGATTTATAGACCCTTAGGTTGATTTATAGACCTAACGTAGACGTTTAAAATAGGTTTATTTATAGATCTAAAATAGGTTGATTTATAGACCAGAAATAGACGTCTAAAATAGGTTGATTTTTAGATCTAAAATAGGTTGATATATAGACCTAAAATAGACGCCTAAATTAGGTTGATTTATAGACCCTTAGGTTGATTTATAGACCTAAAGTAGACGTTTAAAATGGGTTTATTTATAGATCTAAAATAGACCAAAACTAGACGTCTAAAATAGGTTAATTTTTAAACCAGAAATAGACGTCTAAAATAGGTTGATTTTTAGATCTAAAATAGGTTGATATATAGACCTAAAATAGACACCTAAATTAGGTTGATTTATAGACCTAACGTAGACGTTTAAAATAGGTTTATTTATAGATCTAAAATAGGTTGATTTATAGACCAGAAATAGACGTCTAAAATAGGTTGATTTTTAGATCTAAAATAGGTTGATATATAGACCTAAAATAGACGCCTAAATTAGGTTGATTTATAGACCCTTAGGTTGATTTATCGACCTAAAGTAGACGTTTAAAATAGGTTTATTTATAGATCTAAAATAGACCAGAAATAGACGTCTAAAATAGGTTGGTTTTTAGATCTAAAATAGGTTGATATATAGACCTAAAATAGACGCCTAAATTAGGTTGATTTATAGACCCTTAGGTTGATTTATAGACCTAAAGTAGACGTTTAAAATAGATCTAAAATAGGTTGATTTATAGACCAGAAATAGACGTCCAAAATAGGTTGATTTTTAGATCTAAAATAGGTTGATATATAGACCTAAAATAGACGCCTAAATTAGGTTTATTTATAGACCCTTAGGTTGATTTATAGACCTAAAGTAGATGTTTGAAATAGGTTTAATTATAGATCTCAAATAGACCAGAAATAAACGTCTAAAATAGGTTGATTTTTAGATCTAAAATAGGTTGATATATAGACCTAAAATAGACGATTTATAGACTAGAAATAGACGTCTAAAATAGGTTGATTTTTAGATCTAAAATAGGTTGATATATAGACCTAAAATAGACGCCTAAATTAGGTTGATTTATAGACCCTTAGGTTGATTTATAGACCTAAAGTAGACGTTTAAAATAGGTTTATTTTTAGATCTAAAATAGGTTGATATATAGACCTAAAATAGACGATTTATAGACCAGAAATAGACGTCTAAAATAGGTTGATTTTTAGATCTAAAATAGGTTGATATATAGACCTAAAATAGACGCCTAAATTAGGTTGATTTATAGACCCTTAGGTTGATTTATAGACCTAAAGTAGACGTTTAAAATAGGTTTATTTATAGATCTAAAATAGACCAGAAATAGACGTCTAAAATAGGTTGATTTTTAGATCTAAAATAGGTTGATATATAGACCTAAAGTAGACGCCTAAATTAGGTTGATTTATAGACCCTTAGGTTGATTTATAGACCTAAAGTAGACGTTTAAAATAGATCTAAAATAGGTTGACTTATAGACCAGAAATAGACATCTAAAATAGGTTGATTTTTAGATCTAAAATAGGTTGATATATAGACCTAAAATAGACGCCTAAATTAGGTTGATTTATAGACCCTTAGGTTGATTTATAGACCTAAAGTAGACGTTTAAAATAGGTTTATTTTTAGATCTAAAATAGGTTGATATATAGACCTAAAATAGACGATTTATAGACCAGAAATAGACGTCTAAAATAGGTTGATTTTTAGATCTAAAATAGGTTGATATATAGACCTAAAATAGACGCCTAAATTAGGTATATTTATAGACCCTTAGGTTGATTTATAGACCTAAAGTAGACGTTTAAAATAGGTTTATTTTTAGATCTAAAATAGGTTGATATATAGACCTAAAATAGACGATTTATAGACCAGAAATAGAAGTCTAAAATAGGTTGATTTTTAGATCTAAAATAGGTTGATATATAGACCTAAAATAGACGCCTAAATTAGGTTGATTTATAGACCCTTAGGTTGATTTATAGACCTAAAGTAGACGTTTAAAATAGATCTAAAATAGGTTGATTTATAGACCAGAAATAGACGTCTAAAATAGGTTGATTTTTTAGATCTAAAATAGGTTGATATATAGACCTAAAATAGACGCCTAGATTAGGTTGATTTTTAGACCCTTAGGTTGATTTATAGACCTAAAGTAGACGTTTAAAATAGATCTAAAATAGGTTGATTTATAGACCAGAAATAGACGTCTAAAATAGGTTGATTTTTTAGATCTAAAATAGGTTGATATATAGACCTAAAATAGACGCCTAGATTAGGTTGATTTATAGACCTAACGTAGACGTTTAAAATAGGTTTATTTATAGATCTAAAATAGGTTGATTTATAGACCAGAAATAGACGTCTAAAATAGGTTGATTTTTAGATCTAAAATAGGTTGATATATAGACCTAAAATAGACGCCTAAATTAGGTTGATTTATAGACCCTTAGGTTGATTTATAGACCTAAAGTAGACGTTTAAAATAGATCTAAAATAGGTTGATTTATAGACCAGAAATAGACGTCTAAAATAGGTTGATTTTTAGATTTAAAATAGTTTGATATATAGACCTAAAATAGACGCCTAAATTAGGTTGATTTATAGACCCTTAGGTTGATTTATAGACCTAAAGTAGACGTTTAAAATAGGTTTATTTATTGATCTAAAATAGACCAGAAATAGACGTCTAAAATAGGTTGATTTTTAGACCTAAAATAGGTCGATATATAGACCTAAAATAGACGCCTAAATTAGGTTGATTTATAGACCCTTAGGTTGATTTATAGACCTAAAGTAGACGTTTAAAATAGATCTAAAATAGGTTGATTTATAGACCAGAAATAGACGTCTAAAATAGGTTGATTTTTAGATCTAAAATAGGTTGATATATAGACCTAAAATAGACGCCTAAATTAGGTTGATTTATAGACCCTTAGGTTGATTTATAGACCTAAAGTAGACGTTTAAAATGGGTTTATTTATAGATCTAAAATAGACCAAAACTAGACGTCTAAAATAGGTTAATTTTTAAACCAGAAATAGACGTCTAAAATAGGTTGATTTTTAGATCTAAAATAGGTTGATATATAGACCTAAAATAGACACCTAAATTAGGTTGATTTATAGACCTAACGTAGACGTTTAAAATAGGTTTATTTATAGATCTAAAATAGGTTGATTTATAGACCAGAAATAGACGTCTAAAATAGGTTGATTTTTAGATCTAAAATAGGTTGATATATAGACCTAAAATAGACGCCTAAATTAGGTTGATTTATAGACCCTTAGGTTGATTTATAGACCTAAAGTAGACGTTTAAAATGGGTTTATTTATAGATCTAAAATAGACCAGAAATAGACGTCTAAAATAGGTTGATTTTTAGATCTAAAATAGGTTGATATATAGACCTAAAATAGACGCCTAAATTAGGTTGATTTATAGACCCTTAGGTTGATTTATAGACCTAAAGTAGACGTTTAAAATAGATATAAAATAGGTTGATTTATAGACAAGAAATAGACGTCTAAAAAAGGTTGATTTTTTAGATCTAAAATAGGTTGATATATAGACCTAAAATAGACGCCTAAATTAGGTTGATTTATAGACCCTTAGGTTGATTTATAGACCTAAAGTAGACGTTTAAAATAGATCTAAAATAGGTTGATTTATAGACCAGAAATAGACGTCTAAAATAGGTTGATTTTTTAGATCTAAAATAGTTTGATATATAGACCTAAAATAGACGCCTAGATTAGGTTGATTTATAGACCCTTAGGTTGATTTATAGACCTAACGTAGACGTTTAAAATAGGTTTATTTATAGATCTAAAATAGGTTGATTTATAGACCAGAAATAGACGTCTAAAATAGGTTGATTTTTAGATCTAAAATAGGTTGATATATAGACCTAAAATAGACGCCTAAATTAGGTTGATTTATAGACCCTTAGGTTGATTTATAGACCTAAAGTAGACGTTTATAATGGGTTTATTTATAGATCTAAAATAGACCAAAACTAGACGTCTAAAATAGGTTAATTTTTAAACCAGAAATAGACGTCTAAAATAGGTTAATTTTTAGATCTAAAATAGGTTGATATATAGACCTAAAATAGACACCTAAATTAGGTTGATTCATAGACCTAACGTAGACGTTTAAAATAGGTTTATTTATAGATCTAAAATAGGTTGATTTATATACCAGAAATAGACGTCTAAGATAGGTTGATTTTTAGATCTAAAATAGGTTGATATATAGACCTAAAATAGACGCCTAAATTAGGTTGATTTATAGACCCTTAGGTTGATTTATAGACCTAAAGTAGACGTTTAAAATAGGTTTATTTATAGATCTAAAAAAGACCAGAAATAGACGTCTAAAATAGGTTGGTTTTTAGATCTAAAATAGGTTGATATATAGACCTAAAATAGACGCCTAAATTAGGTTGATTTATAGACCCTTAGGTTGATTTATAGACCTAAAGTAGACGTTTAAAATAGATCTAAAATAGGTTGATTTATAGACCAGAAATAGACGTCCAAAATAGGTTGATTTTTAGATCTAAAATAGGTTGATATATAGACCTAAAATAGACGCCTAAATTAGGTTTATTTATAGACCCTTAGGTTGATTTATAGACCTAAAGTAGACGTTTGAAATAGGTTTAATTATAGATCTCAAATAGACCAGAAATAGACGTCTAAAATAGGTTGATTTTTAGATCTAAAATAGGCTGATATATAGACCTAAAATAGACGCCTAAATTAGGTTGATTTATAGACCCTTAGGTTGATTTATAGACCTAAAGTAGACGTTTAAAATAGGGTTATTTATAGATCTAAAATAGACCAGAAATAGACGTCTAAAATAGGTTGATTTTTAGATCTAAAATAGGTTGATATATAGACCTAAAGTAGACGCCTAAATTAGGTTGATTTATAGACCCTTAGGTTGATTTATAGACCTAAAGTAGACGTTTAAAATAGATCTAACATAGGTTGACTTATAGACCAGAAATAGACGTCTAAAATAGGTTGATTTTTAGATCTAAAATAGGTTGATATATAGACCTAAAATAGACGCCTAAATTAGCTTGATTTATAGACCCTTAGGTTGATTTATAGACCTAAAGTAGACGTTTAAAATAGGTTTATTTTTAGATCTAAAATAGGTTGATATATAGACCTAAAATAGACGATTTATAGACCAGAAATAGACGTCTAAAATAGGTTGATTTTTAGATCTAAAATAGGTTGATATATAGACCTAAAATAGACGCCTAAATTAGGTATATTTATAGACCCTTAGGTTGATTTATAGACCTAAAGTAGACGTTTAAAATAGGTTTATTTTTAGATCTAAAATAGGTTGATATATAGACCTAAAATAGACGATTTATAGACCAGAAATAGAAGTCTAAAATAGGTTGATTTTTAGATCTAAAATAGGTTGATATATAGACTTAAAATAGACGCCTAAATTAGGTTGATTTATAGACCCTTAGGTTGATTTATAGACCTAAAGTAGACGTTTAAAATAGATCTAAAATAGGTTGATTTATAGACCAGAAATAGACGTCTAAAATAGGTTGATTTTTAGATCTAAAATAGGTATATATATAGACCTAAAATAGACGCCTAAATTAGGTTGATTTTTAGACCCTTAGGTTGATTTATAGACCTAAAGTAGACGTTTAAAATAGATCTAAAATAGGTTGATTTATAGACCAGAAATAGACGTCTAAAATAGGTTGATTTTTTAGATCTAAAATAGGTTGATATATAGACCTAAAATAGACGCCTAGATTAGGTTGATTTATAGACCTAACGTAGACGTTTAAAATAGGTTTATTTATAGATCTAAAATAGGTTGATTTATAGACCAGAAATAGACGTCTAAAATAGGTTGATTTTTAGATCTAAAATAGGTTGATATATAGACCTAAAATAGACGCCTAAATTAGGTTGATTTATAGACCCTTAGGTTGATTTATAGACCTAAAGTAGACGTTTAAAATAGGTTTATTTATAGATCTAAAATAGACCAGAAATAGACGTCTAAAATAGGTTGATTTTTAGATCTAAAATAGGTTGATATATAGACCTAAAGTAGACGCCTAAATTAGGTTGATTGATAGACCCTTAGGTTGATTTATAGACCTAAAGTAGTCGTTTAAAATAGATCTAACATAGGTTGACTTATAGACCAGAAATAGACGTCTAAAATAGGTTGATTTTTAGATCTAAAATAGGTTGATATATAGACCTAAAATAGACGCCTAAATTAGCTTGATTTATAGACCCTTAGGTTGATTTATAGACCTAAAGTAGACGTTTAAAATAGGTTTATTTTTAGATCTAAAATAGGTTGATATATAGACCTAAAATAGACGCCTAAATTAGCTTGATTTATAGACCCTTAGGTTGATTTATAGACCTAAAGTAGACGTTTAAAATAGGTTTATTTTTAGATCTAAAATAGGTTGATATATCAACCTAAAATAGACGATTTATAGACCAGAAATAGACGTCTAAAATAGGTTGATTTTTAGATCTAAAATAGGTTGATATATAGACCTAAAATAGACGCCTAAATTAGGTATATTTATAGACCCTTAGGTTGATTTATAGACCTAAAGTAGACGTTTAAAATAGGTTTATTTTTAGATCTAAAATAGGTTGATATATAGACCTAAAATAGACGATTTATAGACCAGAAATAGAAGTCTAAAATAGGTTGATTTTTAGATCTAAAATAGGTTGATATATAGACCTAAAATAGACGCCTAAATTAGGTTGATTTATAGACCCTTAGGTTGATTTATAGACCTAAAGTAGACGTTTAAAATAGATCTAAAATAGGTTGATTTATAGACCAGAAATAGACGTCTAAAATAGGTTGATTTTTAGATCTAAAATAGGTATATATATATAGACCTAAAATAGACGCCTAAATTAGGTTGATTTTTAGACCCTTAGGTTGATTTATAGACCTAAAGTAGACGTTTAAAATAGATCTAAAATAGGTTGATTTATAGACCAGAAATAGACGTCTAAAATAGGTTGATTTTTTAGATCTAAAATAGGTTGATATATAGACCTAAAATAGACGCCTAGATTAGGTTGATTTATAGACCTAACGTAGACGTTTAAAATAGGTTTATTTATAGATCTAAAATAGGTTGATTTATAGACCAGAAATAGACGTCTAAAATAGGTTGATTTTTAGATCTAAAATAGGTTGATATATAGACCTAAAATAGACGCCTAAAT
>NW_026872119.1:0-98733 GCF_033458585.1 Syngnathus typhle
CGAGAGCGTTTTTTTCCATGCCAACCTAACCAGAGTGACGGGAGCGGCACAATTCAGAAAAAGTGCTCAGCTCGCCGAGAAAATGCGATTTAAGCAATAAAATTAAAAATGCTTATAAAACATAAACCAAACGTTGGAGGTGGTCATTTCTTCATGCGCAGTGATAAACTCGGCACTCTAAAGCACCCGAGAGCGTTTTTTTTCCATGCCAACCTAACCAGAGTGACGGGAGCGGCACAATTCAGAAAAAGTGCTCAGCTCGCCGAGAAAATGCGATTTAAGCAATAAAATTAAAAATGCTTATAAAACATAAACCAAACGTTGGAGGTGGTCATTTCTTCATGCGCAGTGATAAACTCGGCACTCTAAAGAATCCGAGAGCGTTTTTTTCCATGCCAACCTAACCAGAGTGACGGGAGCGGCACAATTCAGAAAAAGTGCTCAGCTCGCCGAGAAAATGCGTTAAGCAATAAAATTAAAAATGCTTATAAAACATAAACCAAACGTTGGAGGTGGTCATTTCTTCATGCGCAGTGATAAACTCGGCACTCTAAAGAATCCGAGAGCGTTTTTTTCCATGCCAACCTAACCAGAGTGACGGGAGCGGCACAATTCAGAAAAAGTGCTCAGCTCGCCGAGAAAATGCGATTTAAGCAATAAAATTAAAAATGCTTATAAAACATAAACCAAACGTTGGAGGTGGTCATTTCTTCATGCGCAGTGATAAACTCGGCACTCTAAAGCACCCGAGAGCGTTTTTTTCCATGCCAACCTAACCAGAGTGACGGGAGCGGCACAATTCAGAAAAAGTGCTCAGCTCGCCGAGAAAATGCGATTTAAGCAATAAAATTAAAAATGCTTATAAAACATAAACCAAACGTTGGAGGTGGTCATTTCTTCATGCGCAGTGATAAACTCGGCACTCTAAAGCACCCGAGAGCGTTTTTTTCCATGCCAACCTAACCAGAGTGACGGGAGCGGCACAATTCAGAAAAAGTGCTCAGCTCGCCGAGAAAATGCGATTTAAGCAATAAAATTTAAAATGCTTATAAAACATAAACCAAACGTTGGAGGTGGTCATTTCTTCATGCGCAGTGATAAACTCGGCACTCTAAAGCACCCGAGAGCATTTTTTTCCATGCCAACCTAACCAGAGTGACGGGAGCGGCACAATTCAGAAAAAGTGCTCAGCTCGCCGAGAAAATGCGATTTAAGCAATGAAATTAAAAATGCTTATAAAACATAAACCAAACGTTGGAGGTGGTCATTTCTTCATGCGCAGTGATAAACTCGGCACTCTAAAGCACCCGAGAGCGTTTTTTTCCATGCCAACCTAACCAGAGTGACGGGAGCGGCACAATTCAGAAAAAGTGCTCAGCTCGCCGAGAAAATGCGATTTAAGCAATAAAATTAAAAATGCTTATAAAACATAAACCAAACGTTGGAGGTGGTCATTTCTTCAGGCGCAGTGATAAACTCGGCACTCTAAAGCACCCGAGAGCGTTTTTTTCCATGCCAACCTAACCAGAGTGACGGGAGCGGCACAATTCAGAAAAAGTGCTCAGCTCGCCGAGAAAATGCGATTTAAGCAATAAAATTAAAAATGCTTATAAAACATAAACCAAACGTTGGAGGTGGTCATTTCTTCATGCGCAGTGATAAACTCGGCACTCTAAAGCACCCGAGAGCGTTTTTTTCCATGCCAACCTAACCAGAGTGACGGGAGCGGCACAATTCAGAAAAAGTGCTCAGCTCGCCGAGAAAATGCGATTTAAGCAATAAAATTAAAAATGCTTATAAAACATAAACCAAACGTTGGAGGTGGTCATTTCTTCATGCGCAGTGATAAACTCGGCACTCTAAAGCACCCGAGAGCGTTTTTTTCCACCTAACCAGAGTGACGGGAGCGGCACAATTCAGAAAAAGTGCTCAGCTCGCCGAGAAAATGCGATTTAAGCAATAAAATTAAAAATGCTTATAAAACATAAACCAAACGTTGGAGGTGGTCATTTCTTCATGCGCAGTGATAAACCCGGCACTCTAAAGCACCCGAGAGCGTTTTTTTCCATGCCAACCTAACCAGAGTGACGGGAGCGGCACAATTCAGAAAAAGTGCTCAGCTCGCCGAGAAAATGGGATTTAAGCAATAAAATTAAAAATGCTTATAAAACATAAACCAAACGTTGGAGGTGGTAATTTCCTCATGCGCAGTGATAAACTCGGCACTCTAAAGCACCCGAGAGCGTTTTTTTCCATGCCAACCTAACCAGAGTGACGGGACCGGCACAATTCAGAAAAAGTGCTCAGCTCGCCGAGAAAAAACGATTTAAGCAATAAAATTAAAAATGCTTATAAAACATAAACCAAACGTTGGAGGTGGTCATTTCTTCATGCGCAGTGATAAACTCGGAAGCACCCGAGAGCGTTTTTTTCCATGCCAACCTAACCAGAGTGACGGGAGCGGCACAATTCAGAAAAAGTGCTCAGCTCGCCGAGTAAATGCGATTTAAGCAATAAAATTAAAAATGCTTATAAAACATAAACCAAACGTTGGAGGTGGTCATTTCTTCATGCGCAGTGATAAACTCGGCACTCTAAAGCACCCGAGAGCGTTTTTTTCCATGCCAACCTAACCAGAGTGACGGGAGCGGCACAATTCAGAAAAAGTGCTCAGCTCGCCGAGAAAATGCGATTTAAGCAATAAAATTAAAAATGCTTATAAAACATAAACCAAACGTTGGAGGTGGTCATTTCTTCATGCGCAGTGATAAACTCGGCACTCTAAAGCACCCGAGAGCGTTTTTTTCCATGCCAACCTAACCAGAGTGACGGGAGCGGCACAATTCAGAAAAAGTGCTCAGCTCGCCGAGAAAATGCGATTTAAGCAATAAAATTAAAAATGCTTATAAAACATAAACCAAACGTTGGAGGTGGTCATTTCTTCATGCGCAGTGATAAACTCGGCACTCTAAAGCACCCGAGAGCGTTTTTTTCCATGCCAACCTAACCAGAGTGACGGGAGCGGCACAATTCAGAAAAAGTGCTCAGCTCGCCGAGAAAATGCGATTTAAGCAATAAAATTAAAAATGCTTATAAAACATAAACCAAACGTTGGAGGTGGTCATTTCTTCATGCGCAGTGATAAACTCGGCACTCTAAAGCACCCGAGAGCGTTTTTTTCCATGCCAACCTAACCAGAGTGACGGGAGCGGCACAATTCAGAAAAAGTGCTCAGCTCGCCGAGAAAATGCGATTTAAGCAATAAAATTAAAAATGCTTATAAAACATAAACCAAACGTTGGAGGTGGTCATTTCTTCATGCGCAGTGATAAACTCGGCACTCTGAAGCACCCGAGAGCGTTTTTTTCCATGCCAACCTAACCAGAGTGACGGGAGCGGCACAATTCAGAAAAAGTGCTCAGCTCGCCGAGAAAATGCGATTTAAGCAATAAAATTAAAAATGCTTATAAAACATAAACCAAACGTTGGAGGTGGTCATTTCTTCATGCGCAGTGATAAACTCGGCACTCTAAAGCACCCGAGAGCGTTTTTTTCCATGCCAACCTAACCAGAGTGACGGGAGCGGCACAATTCAGAAAAAGTGCTCAGCTCGCCGAGAAAATGCGATTTAAGCAATAAAATTAAAAATGCTTATAAAACATAAACCAAACGTTGGAGGTGGTCATTTCTTCATGCGCAGTGATAAACTCGGCACTCTAAAGCACCCGAGAGCGTTTTTTCCCATGCCAACCTAACCAGAGTGACGGGAGCGGCACAATTCAGAAAAAGTGCTCAGCTCGCCGAGAAAATGCGATTTAAGCAATAAAATTAAAAATGCTTATAAAACATAAACCAAACGTTGGAGGTGGTCATTTCTTCATGCGCAGTGATAAACTCGGCACTCTAAAGCACCCGAGAGCGTTTTTTCCCATGCCAACCTAACCAGAGTGACGGGAGCGGCACAATTCAGAAAAAGTGCTCAGCTCGCCGAGAAAATGCGATTTAAGCAATAAAATTAAAAATGCTTATAAAACGTAAACCAAACGTTGGAGGTGGTCATTTCTTCATGCGCAGTGATAAACTCGGCACTGTAAAGCACCCGAGAGCGTTTTTTTCCATGCCAACCTAACCAGAGTGACGGGAGCGGCACAATTCAGAAAAAGTGCTCAGCTCGCCGAGAAAATGCGATTTAAGCAATAAAATTAAAAATGCTTATAAAACATAAACCAAACGTTGGAGGTGGTCATTTCTTCGTGCGCAGTGATAAACTCGGCACTCTAAAGCACCCGAGAGCGTTTTTTTCCATGCCAACCTAACCAGAGTGACGGGAGCGGCACAATTCAGAAAAAGTGCTCAGCTCGCCGAGAAAATGCGATTTAAGCAATAAAATTAAATATGCTTATAAAACATAAACCAAACGTTGGAGGTGGTCATTTCTTCATGCGCAGTGATAAACTCGGCACTCTAAAGAATCCGAGAGCGTTTTTTTCCATGCCAACCTAACCAGAGTGACGGGAGCGGCACAATTCAGAAAAAGTGCTCAGCTCGCCGAGAAAATGCGATTAAAGCAATAAAATTAAAAATGCTTATAAAACATAAACCAAACGTTGGAGGTGGTCATTTCTTCATGCGCAGTGATAAACTCGGCACTCTAAAGCACCCGAGAACGTTTTTTTCCATGGCAACCTAACCAGAGTGACGGGAGCGGCACAATTCAGAAAAAGTGCTCAGCTCGCCGAGAAAATGCGATTTAAGCAATAAAATTAAAAATGCTTATAAAACATAAACCAAACGTTGGAGGTGGTCATTTCTTCATGCGCAGTGATAAACTCGGCACTCTGAAGCACCCGAGAGCGTTTTTTTCCATGCCAACCTAACCAGAGTGACGGGAGCGGCACAATTCAGAAAAAGTGCTCAGCTCGCCGAGAAAATGCGATTTAAGCAATAAAATTAAAAATGCTTATAAAACATAAACCAAACGTTGGAGGTGGTCATTTCTTCATGCGCAGTGATAAACTCGGCACTCTAAAGCACCCGAGAGCGTTTTTTTCCATGCCAACCTAACCAGAGTGACGGGAGCGGCACAATTCAGAAAAAGTGCTCAGCTCGCCGAGAAAATGCGATTTAAGCAATAAAATTAAAAATGCTTGTAAAACATAAACCAAACGTTGGAGGTGGTCATTTCTTCATGCGCAGTGATAAACTCGGCACTCTAAAGCACCCGAGAGCGTTTTTTTTCCATGCCAACCTAACCAGAGTGACGGGAGCGGCACAATTCAGAAAAAGTGCTCAGCTCGCCGAGAAAATGCGATTTAAGCAATAAAATTAAAAATGCTTATAAAACATAAACCAAACGTTGGAGGTGGTCATTTCTTCATGCGCAGTGATAAACTCGGCACTCTAAAGCACCCGAGAGCGTTTTTTTCCATGCCAACCTAACCAGAGTGACGGGAGCGGCACAATTCAGAAAAAGTGCTCAGCTCGCCGAGAAAATGCGATTTAAGCAATAAAATTAAAAATGCTTATAAAACATAAACCAAACGTTGGAGGTGGTCATTTCTTCATGCGCAGTGATAAACTCGGCACTCTAAAGCACCCGAGAGCGTTTTTTTCCATGCCAACCTAACCAGAGTGACGGGAGCGGCACAATTCAGAAAAAGTGCTCAGCTCGCCGAGAAAATGCGATTTAAGCAATAAAATTAAAAATGCTTATAAAACATAAACCAAACGTTGGAGGTGGTCATTTCTTCATGCGCAGTGATAAACTCGGCACTCTAAAGCACCCGAGAGCGTTTTTTCCCATGCCAACCTAACCAGAGTGACGGGAGCGGCACAATTCAGAAAAAGTGCTCAGCTCGCCGAGAAAATGCGATTTAAGCAATAAAATTAAAAATGCTTATAAAACATAAACCAAACGTTGGAGGTGGTCATTTCTTCATGCGCAGTGATAAACTCGGCACTCTAAAGCACCCGAGAGCGTTTTTTCCCATGCCAACCTAACCAGAGTGACGGGAGCGGCACAATTCAGAAAAAGTGCTCAGCTCGCCGAGAAAATGCGATTTAAGCAATAAAATTAAAAATGCTTATAAAACGTAAACCAAACGTTGGAGGTGGTCATTTCTTCATGCGCAGTGATAAACTCGGCACTGTAAAGCACCCGAGAGCGTTTTTTTCCATGCCAACCTAACCAGAGTGACGGGAGCGGCACAATTCAGAAAAAGTGCTCAGCTCGCCGAGAAAATGCGATTTAAGCAATAAAATTAAAAATGCTTATAAAACATAAACCAAACGTTGGAGGTGGTCATTTCTTCGTGCGCAGTGATAAACTCGGCACTCTAAAGCACCCGAGAGCGTTTTTTTCCATGCCAACCTAACCAGAGTGACGGGAGCGGCACAATTCAGAAAAAGTGCTCAGCTCGCCGAGAAAATGCGATTTAAGCAATAAAATTAAATATGCTTATAAAACATAAACCAAACGTTGGAGGTGGTCATTTCTTCATGCGCAGTGATAAACTCGGCACTCTAAAGAATCCGAGAGCGTTTTTTTCCATGCCAACCTAACCAGAGTGACGGGAGCGGCACAATTCAGAAAAAGTGCTCAGCTCGCCGAGAAAATGCGATTAAAGCAATAAAATTAAAAATGCTTATAAAACATAAACCAAACGTTGGAGGTGGTCATTTCTTCATGCGCAGTGATAAACTCGGCACTCTAAAGCACCCGAGAACGTTTTTTTCCATGGCAACCTAACCAGAGTGACGGGAGCGGCACAATTCAGAAAAAGTGCTCAGCTCGCCGAGAAAATGCGATTTAAGCAATAAAATTAAAAATGCTTATAAAACATAAACCAAACGTTGGAGGTGGTCATTTCTTCATGCGCAGTGATAAACTCGGCACTCTGAAGCACCCGAGAGCGTTTTTTTCCATGCCAACCTAACCAGAGTGACGGGAGCGGCACAATTCAGAAAAAGTGCTCAGCTCGCCGAGAAAATGCGATTTAAGCAATAAAATTAAAAATGCTTATAAAACATAAACCAAACGTTGGAGGTGGTCATTTCTTCATGCGCAGTGATAAACTCGGCACTCTAAAGCACCCGAGAGCGTTTTTTTCCATGCCAACCTAACCAGAGTGACGGGAGCGGCACAATTCAGAAAAAGTGCTCAGCTCGCCGAGAAAATGCGATTTAAGCAATAAAATTAAAAATGCTTGTAAAACATAAACCAAACGTTGGAGGTGGTCATTTCTTCATGCGCAGTGATAAACTCGGCACTCTAAAGCACCCGAGAGCGTTTTTTTTCCATGCCAACCTAACCAGAGTGACGGGAGCGGCACAATTCAGAAAAAGTGCTCAGCTCGCCGAGAAAATGCGATTTAAGCAATAAAATTAAAAATGCTTATAAAACATAAACCAAACGTTGGAGGTGGTCATTTCTTCATGCGCAGTGATAAACTCGGCACTCTAAAGCACCCGAGAGCGTTTTTTTCCATGCCAACCTAACCAGAGTGACGGGAGCGGCACAATTCAGAAAAAGTGCTCAGCTCGCCGAGAAAATGCGATTTAAGCAATAAAATTAAAAATGCTTATAAAACATAAACCAAACGTTGGAGGTGGTCATTTCTTCATGCGCAGTGATAAACTCGGCACTCTAAAGCACCCGAGAGCGTTTTTTTCCATGCCAACCTAACCAGAGTGACGGGAGCGGCACAATTCAGAAAAAGTGCTCAGCTCGCCGAGAAAATGCGATTTAAGCAATAAAATTAAAAATGCTTATAAAACATAAACCAAACGTTGGAGGTGGTCATTTCTTCATGCGCAGTGATAAACTCGGCACTCTAAAGCACCCGAGAGCGTTTTTTTCCATGCCAACCTAACCAGAGTGACCGGAGCGGCACAATTCAGAAAAAGTGCTCAGCTCGCCGAGAAAATGCGATTTAAGCAATAAAATTAAAAATGCTTATAAAACATAAACCAAACGTTGGAGGTGGTCATTTCTTCATGCGCAGTGATAAACTCGGCACTCTGAAGCACCCGAGAGTGTTTTTTTCCATGCCAACCTAACCAGAGTGACGGGAGCGGCACAATTCAGAAAAAGTGCTCAGCTCGCCGAGAAAATGCGATTTAAGCAATAAAATTAGAAATGCTTATAAAACATAAACCAAACGTTGGAGGTGGTCATTTCTTCATGCGCAGTGATAAACTTGGCACTCTAAAGCACCCGAGAGCGTTTTTTTCCATGCCAACCTAACCAGAGTGACGGGAGCGGCACAATTCAGAAAAAGTGCTCAGCTCGCCGAGAAAATGCGATTTAAGCAATAAAATTAAAAATGCTTATAAAACATAAACCAAACGTTGGAGGTGGTCATTTCTTCATGCGCAGTGATAAACTCGGCACTCTAAAGCACCCGAGAGAGTTTTTTTCCATGCCAACCTAAAGAGTGACGGGAGCGGCACAATTCAGAAAAAGTTCTCAGCTCGCCGAGAAAATGCGATTTAAGCAATAAAATTAAAAATGCTTATAAAACATAAACCAAACGTTGGAGGTGGTCATTTCTTCATGCGCAGTGATAAACTCGGCACTCTAAAGCACCCGAGAGCGTTTTTTTCCATGCCAACCTAACCAGAGTGACGGGAGCGGCACAATTCAGAAAAAGTGCTCAGCTCGCCGAGAAAATGCGATTTAAGCAATAAAATTAAAAATGCTTATAAAACATAAACCAAAGGTTGGAGGTGGTCATTTCTTCATGCCCAGTGATAAAGTCGGCACTCTAAAGCACCCGAGAGCGTTTTTTTCCATGCCAACCTAACCAGAGTGACGGGAGCGGCACAATTCAGAAAAAGTGCTCAGCTCGCCGAGAAAATGCGATTTAAGCAATAAAATTAAAAATTCTTATAAAACATAAACCAAACGTTGGAGGTGGTCATTTCTTCATGCGCAGTGATAAACTCGGCACTCTAAAGCACCCGAGAGCGTTTTTTTCCATGCCAACCTAACCAGAGTGACGGGAGCGGCACAATTCAGAAAAAGTGCTCAGCTCGCCGAGAAAATGCGATTTAAGCAATAAAATTGAAAATGCTTATAAAACATAAACCAAACGTTGGAGGTGGTCATTTCTTCATGCGCAGTGATAAACTCGGCACTCTAAAGCACCCGAGAGCGTTTTTTCCCATGCCAACCTAACCAGAGTGACGGGAGCGGCACAATTCAGAAAAAGTGCTCAGCTCGCCGAGAAAATGCGATTTAAGCAATAAAATTAAAAATGCTTATAAAACATAAACCAAACGTTGGAGGTGGTCATTTCTTCATGCGCAGTGATAAACTCGGCACTCTAAAGCACCCGAGAGCGTTTTTTTCCATGCCAACCTAACCAGAGTGACGGGAGCGGCACAATTCAGAAAAAGTGCTCAGCTCGCCGAGAAAATGCGATTTAAGCAATAAAATTAAAAATGCTTATAAAACATGAACCAAACGTTGGAGGTGGTAATTTCTTCATGCGCAGTGATAAACTCGGCACTCTAAAGCACCCGAGAGCGTTTTTTTCCATGCCAACCTAACCAGAGTGACGGGAGCGGCACAATTCAGAAAAAGTGCTCAGCTCGCCGAGAAAATGCGATTTAAGCAATCAAATTATAAATGCTTATAAAACATAAACCAAACGTTGGAGGTGGTCATTTCTTCATGCGCAGTGATAAACTCGGCACTCTAAAGCACCCGAGAGCGTTTTTTTCGGTGCCAACCTAACCAGAGTGACGGGAGCGGCACAATTCAGAAAAAGTGCTCAGCTCGCCGAGAAAATGCGATTTAAGCAATAAAATTAAAAATGCTTATAAAACATAAACCAAACGTTGGAGGTGGTCATTTCTTCATGCGCAGTGATAAACTCGGCACTCTAAAGCACCCGAGAGCGTTTTTTTCCATGCCAACCTAACCAGAGTGACGGGAGCGGCACAATTCAGAAAAAGTGCTCAGCTCGCCGAGAAAATGCGATTTAAGCAATAAAATTAAAAATGCTTATAAAACATAAACCAAACGTTGGAGGTGGTCATTTCTTCATGCGCAGTGATAAACTCGGCACTCTAAAGCACCCGAGAGCGTTTTTTTCCATGCCAACCTAACCAGAGTGACGGGAGCGGCACAATTCAGAAAAAGTGCTCAGCTCGCCGAGAAAATGCGATTTAAGCAATAAAATTAAAAATGCTTATAAAACATAAACCAAACGTTGGAGGTGGTCATTTCTTCATGCGCAGTGATAAACTCGGCACTCTAAAGCACCCGAGAGCGTTTTTTTCCATGCCAACCTAACCAGAGTGACGGGAGCGGCACAATTCAGAAAAAGTGCTCAGCTCGCCGAGAAAATGCGATTTAAGCAATAAAATTAAAAATGCTTATAAAACATAAACCAAACGTTGGAGGTGGTCATTTCTTCATGCGCAGTGATAAACTCGGCACTCTGAAGCACCCGAGAGCGTTTTTTTCCATGCCAACCTAACCAGAGTGACGGGAGCGGCACAATTCAGAAAAAGTGCTCAGCTCGCCGAGAAAATGCGATTTAAGCAATAAAATTAAAAATGCTTATAAAACATAAACCAAACGTTGGAGGTGGTCATTTCTTCATGCGCAGTGATAAACTCGGCACTCTAAAGCACCCGAGAGCGTTTTTTTCCATGCCAACCTAACCAGAGTGACGGGAGCGGCACAATTCAGAAAAAGTGCTCAGCTCGCCGAGAAAATGCGATTTAAGCAATAAAATTAAAAATGCTTATAAAACATAAACCAAACGTTGGAGGTGGTCATTTCTTCATGCGCAGTGATAAACTCGGCACTCTAAAGCACCCGAGAGCGTTTTTTCCCATGCCAACCTAACCACACAGCAAAAACTGGAGTGTTGAATCAACTCCCACAGAGTCAATTTTAACACTTTTTGCGGGTTTATATAGCTCCACACTTTACAGAGTTAAATTAACACTTTCAAAATAGTTAATTATTTAACACTGTACCTAGAGTTACTTTTTAACTCCCTAGACTGGGTTGAATTAACACTATATCGAGTTACATTAACACTATATCAGAGTTACTTTTTAACTCCCTAGACTGGGTTGAATTAACACTATATCGAGTTACATTAACACTATATCAGAGTTACTTTTTAACTCCCTAGACTGGGTTGAATTAACACTATATCGAGTTACATTAACACTATATCAGAGTTCCTTTTTAACTCCCTAAACTGTGTTAAATTAACACTATATCGAGTTACATTAACACTATATCAGAGTTCCTTTTTAACTCCCTAAACTGTGTTAAATTAACACTATATCGAGTTACATTAACACTATATCAGAGTTCCTTTTTAACTCTCTAAACTGGGTTAAATTAACACTATCGATTTACATTATATCAAAGCTCCTTTTTAACTTCCTAAATTGGGTTAAATTGACACTACATAGTTAAAAAAAAAAAACAGTACAATACAACCATTAAAATGACAATTCCGAGAAAAATGCATTTTCAAAAACACAATTTATTTTAACTTTTCCCCCAATGCAGTCAGTTAAAACATGAGGGTATAATGTACAAACTTCCATCTGCTTACCATTTATTTTAAGAACTTTCCCCCAATGCAGTCATTTAAAACATAATAAACGAGGGTATAATGTACAAACTTTCATCTGCTTTACTATATGAGCTTTGAATATCAAATGGTTTGTGACATTTGAGTTCAGTCATTTTCATGACACACCTCTCTTCAGTTGGTAAAACTTTGAAGGCATGGTGGTGTTCAACAAACATCTCTGTAAATAGCTTTTTTGTCAAAAAATAAACGTCATCTTCAACCAGAAGTACATCATCTATTTGACAAAAGACTGGCATGTCTTCCTCCATGGAACTGCAAACAACAAGTAAACTGACAGCTAAAGAATTTTTTTTTTTTTTTTAAAAAAGAAAAAGAAATACACAGAATGAACGAACAATTGAAGTCCAGTAACATAAAATCAATCGGTCTTTATTAATCACAAGACTATTGAACTGTAATTGCTTATAACAAATTCTATCGAACAAAACTCACTTGGTGCCTCATCAAGTTCACTTGCTGGAGACTCTGCGGCCTGCAGCATTCGGCGCAGCTCAGGTGTTGGGGTGAGCCGCTTGGCCTCTTTGATGACGTTATCTCTGAAGAACGGATCCCATTTCTGGAGCAGCAGGTTGGAAACCTCCTCTTCAAACAGGAGTGTGAAGTCTTGATTCATCTATAAGAAAGCAAATGTACTACTACCACATTCAGCACATTTCAAGGCATTCTAAAAATCCCATTTCATACTTACCAATCCCTATGTATCCAGGAATCTTGGGAAGATGGAGAAGATATCTTGAGTTTTGTCTGAGTCGTGGATGAGTTTTTGGCGATTCTGAAAGGTCTCTCTCATCTTCAGAAAAATTACGGAACTGTCTGTTGTATGGTTGAGCAAGGAGATGGCTTCCTGGTATGCATCCCCATCAAGCTGCTGGTCAACAACAATGGACCTGCGCACATTTGGGCCTCCTGAAAAAAAGCACACAATTCTTTCAAGAAAAAAAACAAGAAACACCCTAGATGAAGTTGTAAGAAAGAAAGAAAAATGAGGGGTACTTAGAGAAAGAAAGACAGTTGCATAGAGAGAGAGATAGAGAGATAGAGAGATAGATAGAGAGATAGATAGAGAGATAGATAGATAGATAGATAGATAGATAGATAGATAGATAGATAGATAGATAGATAGATAGATAGATAGATACATAGATAGATAGATAGATAGATAGATAGATAGATAGATAGATAGATAGATAGATAGATAGATAGATAGATAGATAGATAGATAGATAGATAGATAGATAGATAGATAGATAGATAGATAGATAGATAGATAGATAGATAGATAGATAGACTGACCTCCTCCTGGGGAAAAGCCAGTGGGGCTACTTGTAGATGCATGTCCTCTTCGACTCTTTCTCTGAATCGTTTTCAGACGCCAAGAAATGTATCCGGTGCTGCTTGCAGCATCATAGAAATGTTCCTAAAATGGAAATACATTCAAAATTAATGTGATGTCAACCTCATAAGCTACTGTGAAATTTCAGAATCTAAATGTTACTGTAATGTAGACAAAACATGAAAATTATGTAAACAGACAGTACAATAATAATGACTATACATAGCCTTTCTTGGAGTATGGGTCTTTGAGGGACGGGAACACTGTCACTATCCCAAGAGCGTACTCTTCTCGAACAGCTTTGCTGGGGAGTTGCCTGAGAAAAGATCAAATTAGCATTAATACAAGGGCCAAGTAGTTAACTTGTTAATAAAAAAAGGATAGTACAGACAAATAGAACACACATACCCGTGTTTATCAATCATGTGTGCCACTATTATATTGACCAACTTTCTTCTGGTAGCATCTGTTAGAGTTTTTGTTGTGTGATACTCTTGGAGGACCTCTTCACCACCTGAGCTGGTACCAAGGACATCTTCAATCAACTTTGAAAAAGAAGCAAAAAAACAAATGTGATAAACTGCCTTTCTAGAGTTTAAGGATGACAAATGTTGATTTTAAGAAACCTGTGAGTACTTAGCACAACCTTTCTAGCAGATGCTGCAGTAAGTGGGCCCTCAAGTCTTGGTTTCTTCCTAGGAACCTCATCTAGGAGTATAGTTGATGTACTTGCACATGAACTGAAGCTTGAATCAGAATAATCGGATGGAGAGGACAAGGAGCAATCGGAAAATTCTAAAAAAAAAAAAAAAAAAAAAGAAGAAGGGGGGTGGGGTGTTTATTTGCAGTATACAAAAAGTCATAGAAGATTTTTGATCTAACCAAGCCAACGGCACACCATAGACTCAACTCATTTAATCAATTGATTCTCAGTCTTGATAGGCAATTCAGAAATATTTTCAGAAATTGTTTTAAAGGCATGAATTAGATTAATCAAAAATACATTTGGTATTCATGTTGGATTTATGTCAGTTAAAATGACATTTAAACCATTTAATAAAAGTCAGGCTGAATGTCCCTGTTGTGTAACCACAAAGAATGATATTGAATATTTGATCCACCTTTAAGTGTATTAAATGACTTAATTCTGAAAATATTAAATTGAAATTGTTTACTGTATTTCTGTACTTATAAATTTGCATTAGTGTTTTACACATTGCATTATGTAATTTACCCCTTTACATTTCTCACCGTCATTTGAGAAAACTGATAGAGTCACATTGCCTTGGCTGACAAGGTCACTGAAAATGTCCTCATCAACTTCTGTCCCTGTTGCATCTTTGTACACTAATTTTGCGTCAGGTGGCAGGCAAAATCTCTCGATGACTGGAAAAGACAAGATACATCTGAGTGGACCTTTAAGCTAGCACTGATCTTGCCTCATTTCACATTCAATAATTTAATCCACCACTGTAAACAAATTCAGAGATAATCCCCTGCATAAAATACATTCCCTTTTCAGTCCAAATCTTAAAAGAAAGGGGCGTTGTTCTGCCCTTTATATCAAACCAAGCTTAATTAATAAGTAAAACAAAAACAAACCTTTGTCATGGAACTGCACAAAATCAAAACATCCATCAACCTCATCCAACTTCACATACTTCTGCTGTTGGCAATACCGAACCTGGATCAACATTTTTCTGAGACATGCAACAACAAACAAATGTCAGTAAACACTTAACATGCAAGAAATAATTATTTAACACTCACATAAACGTTGTGTATCATGCAAGAAATTGTTTCATTATTAATTTCACTGCATGTCTAAGATCAAACACATTCAGCAGCTGCTGGGAGGCTGTTAAAACATGCCACAGCAGGCCCAGTGGAAACGCTCTCATTGATGAACGTGGCAGCGACTAGCTGTAGTGACTGCAGCACATGCTACCGTAATTAACATTTACATTTGAGGCAAAACTGATTTATTAAAACATTCCCCTCTGTTAAAAGCTGGTTTTCAGCGACCAAACAAACACAACACAGAACCAGTAAAGTTGACCCTTTTTAGTCTGACTGCCCACTACATTACCTACATTACCCATTAATCAGAGTTATTAACCACACCTGTATGATCAGAGCCTCGGACACTCGTCTCGGTGCAGTGGCACAGGGAGTCTGCCACACAGGCACCCAACTGCAATTGTTTAGGCTAATTATTTCACTCTAGCCGTGGCTCCTACGCAAAGTGCGGGGTTTATTGCATGAATTAACTCCTCACTTCGTGTTGGAGCCAAAGTTCATCCTGTCGGGGCTTATTTCTCCATAACAACCTCTGAACAGTTTATCCCTTACTTATTCTAGAGGGTTATGGTTAGGATTAGGGTTAAGGTTAGATTAATGGACGCAGAAATTAACAAGTGTATGGTCGGAGAAATGGGAAGAGGGAGTATTGGGCAGTCGGACTGATGCCATGCACCCGCCATGAACTTCAAGTTAGCTTGTTAACATGTGCTAACGTTAGCCCCAAACTATATTCGACAGTTAAATATGAAGCCTTGTTTATACAACCTCTCAAGCACGCGTGAGACTTGGTAAAATGCAAAGGATAACATAGGAAACCGTTTTTTTTATTAATGTTTATTTTTTAGCAAGTGGTAACGTTAGTGGTGAAGTTAACATTGCATTAAAAAAAAAATCCAAACGTTCGCTGTCCAGTGCCAACCACAAAAAATGCTTAGCAAAGTTACATAAATATTCTCAGCAGATGTTTAATTCAATGTTATTGTTCCTACAAGTTTGATTTTGTAGCTTACCTCTCGTGTAAAAGTCCAACTCCGCATCCATTCCTGATTCCAGCAGCGAAATAAACGACGGTTGACCACGCCACGCACAGGAGACTATTGATTGATGCACGGGTTCACCCTGCTGAAAGCCCAGGGGCATAACACAAGGGTTTACCTGGACTGAAGCCCAGGGGCATATCAAGCAAGTTAACTCGGCCGAGATGCACTTTACATCTCTACAGAGTTGATTTGCTTAGGTTGGAATAACTCTGTTAAATAACTCCAACACTGAACACCATTTTAATCAGAATGTGTTAAAATGACACTTTGAGAGTTGAAATCAACTCTGACATGTTTAACCCTGAAATTTCAACACTCCAGTTTTTGCTGTGCAGAGTGACGGGAGCGGCACAATTCAGAAAAAGTGCTCAGCTCGCCGAGAAAATGCGATTTAAGCAATAAAATTAAAAATGCTTATAAAACATAAACCAAACGTTGGAGGTGGTCATTTCTTCATGCGCAGTGATAAACTCGGCACTCTAAAGCACCCGAGAGCGTTTTTTCCCATGCCAACCTAACCAGAGTGACGGGAGCGGCACAATTCAGAAAAAGTGCTCAGCTCGCCGAGAAAATGCGATTTAAGCAATAAAATTAAAAATGCTTATAAAACGTAAACCAAACGTTGGAGGTGGTCATTTCTTCATGCGCAGTGATAAACTCGGCACTGTAAAGCACCCGAGAGCGTTTTTTTCCATGCCAACCTAACCAGAGTGACGGGAGCGGCACAATTCAGAAAAAGTGCTCAGCTCGCCGAGAAAATGCGATTTAAGCAATAAAATTAAAAATGCTTATAAAACATAAACCAAACGTTGGAGGTGGTCATTTCTTCGTGCGCAGTGATAAACTCGGCACTCTAAAGCACCCGAGAGCGTTTTTTTCCATGCCAACCTAACCAGAGTGACGGGAGCGGCACAATTCAGAAAAAGTGCTCAGCTCGCCGAGAAAATGCGATTTAAGCAATAAAATTAAAAATGCTTATAAAACATAAACCAAACGTTGGAGGTGGTCATTTCTTCATGCGCAGTGATAAACTCGGCACTCTAAAGCACCCGAGAGCGTTTTTTTCCATGCCAACCTAACCAGAGTGACGGGAGCGGCACAATTCAGAAAAAGTGCTCAGCTCGCCGAGAAAATGCGATTTAAGCAATAAAATTAAAAATGCTTATAAAACATAAACCAAACGTTGGAGGTGGTCATTTCTTCATGCGCAGTGATAAACTCGGCACTCTAAAGCACCCGAGAGCGTTTTTTTCCATGCCAACCTAACCAGAGTGACGGGAGCGGCACAATTCAGAAAAAGTGCTCAGCTCGCCGAGAAAATGCGATTTAAGCAATAAAATTAAAAATGCTTATAAAACATAAACCAAACGTTGGAGGTGGTCATTTCTTCATGCGCAGTGATAAACTCGGAACTCTAAAGCACCCGAGAGCGTTTTTTTCCATGCCAACCTAACCAGAGTGACGGGAGCGGCACAATTCAGAAAAAGTGCTCAGCTCGCCGAGAAAATGCGATTTAAGCAATAAAATTAAAAATGCTTATAAAACATAAACCAAACGTTGGAGGTGGTCATTTCTTCATGCGCAGTGATAAACTCGGCACTCTAAAGCACCCGAGAGCGTTTTTTTCCATGCCAACCTAACCAGAGTGACCGGAGCGGCACAATTCAGAAAAAGTGCTCAGCTCGCCGAGAAAATGCGATTTAAGCAATAAAATTAAAAATGCTTATAAAACATAAACCAAACGTTGGAGGTGGTCATTTCTTCATGCGCAGTGATAAACTCGGCACTCTGAAGCACCCGAGAGCGTTTTTTTCCATGCCAACCTAACCAGAGTGACGGGAGCGGCACAATTCAGAAAAAGTGCTCAGCTCGCCGAGAAAATGCGATTTAAGCAATAAAATTAGAAATGCTTATAAAACATAAACCAAACGTTGGAGGTGGTCATTTCTTCATGCGCAGTGATAAACTCGGCACTCTAAAGCACCCGAGAGCGTTTTTTTCCATGCCAACCTAACCAGAGTGACGGGAGCGGCACAATTCAGAAAAAGTGCTCAGCTCGCCGAGAAAATGCGATTTAAGCAATAAAATTAAAAATGCTTATAAAACATAAACCAAACGTTGGAGGTGGTCATTTCTTCATGCGCAGTGATAAACTCGGCACTCTAAAGCACCCGAGAGCGTTTTTTTCCATGCCAACCTAACCAGAGTGACGGGAGCGGCACAATTCAGAAAAAGTGCTCAGCTCGCCGAGAAAATGCGATTTAAGCAATAAAATTAAAAATGCTTATAAAACATAAACCAAACGTTGGAGGTGGTCATTTCTTCATGCGCAGTGATAAACTCGGCACTCTAAAGCACCCGAGAGCGTTTTTTTCCATGCCAACCTAACCAGAGTGACGGGAGCGGCACAATTCAGAAAAAGTGCTCAGCTCGCCGAGAAAATGCGATTTAAGCAATAAAATTAAAAATGCTTATAAAACATAAACCAAACGTTGGAGGTGGCCATTTCTTCATGCGCAGTGATAAACTCGGCACTCTAAAGCACCCGAGAGCGTTTTTTTCCATGCCAACCTAACCAGAGTGACCGGAGCGGCACAATTCAGAAAAAGTGCTCAGCTCGCCGAGAAAATGCGATTTAAGCAATAAAATTAAAAATGCTTATAAAACATAAACCAAACGTTGGAGGTGGTCATTTCTTCATGCGCAGTGATAAACTCGGCACTCTGAAGCACCCGAGAGCGTTTTTTTCCATGCCAACCTAACCAGAGTGACGGGAGCGGCACAATTCAGAAAAAGTGCTCAGCTCGCCGAGAAAATGCGATTTAAGCAATAAAATTAGAAATGCTTATAAAACATAAACCAAACGTTGGAGGTGGTCATTTCTTCATGCGCAGTGATAAACTTGGCACTCTAAAGCACCCGAGAGCGTTTTTTTCCATGCCAACCTAACCAGAGTGACGGGAGCGGCACAATTCAGAAAAAGTGCTCAGCTCGCCGAGAAAATGCGATTTAAGCAATAAAATTAAAAATGCTTATAAAACATAAACCAAACGTTGGAGGTGGTCATTTCTTCATGCGCAGTGATAAACTCGGCACTCTAAAGCACCCGAGAGAGTTTTTTTCCATGCCAACCTAAAGAGTGACGGGAGCGGCACAATTCAGAAAAAGTTCTCAGCTCGCCGAGAAAATGCGATTTAAGCAATAAAATTAAAAATGCTTATAAAACATAAACCAAACGTTGGAGGTGGTCATTTCTTCATGCGCAGTGATAAACTCGGCACTCTAAAGCACCCGAGAGCGTTTTTTTCCATGCCAACCTAACCAGAGTGACGGGAGCGGCACAATTCAGAAAAAGTGCTCAGCTCGCCGAGAAAATGCGATTTAAGCAATAAAATTAAAAATGCTTATAAAACATAAACCAAAGGTTGGAGGTGGTCATTTCTTCATGCCCAGTGATAAACTCGGCACTCTAAAGCACCCGAGAGCGTTTTTTTCCATGCCAACCTAACCAGAGTGACGGGAGCGGCACAATTCAGAAAAAGTGCTCAGCTCGCCGAGAAAATGCGATTTAAGCAATAAAATTAAAAATTCTTATAAAACATAAACCAAACGTTGGAGGTGGTCATTTCTTCATGCGCAGTGATAAACTCGGCACTCTAAAGCACCCGAGAGCGTTTTTTTCCATGCCAACCTAACCAGAGTGACGGGAGCGGCACAATTCAGAAAAAGTGCTCAGCTCGCCGAGAAAATGCGATTTAAGCAATAAAATTGAAAATGCTTATAAAACATAAACCAAACGTTGGAGGTGGTCATTTCTTCATGCGCAGTGATAAACTCGGCACTCTAAAGCACCCGAGAGCGTTTTTTCCCATGCCAACCTAACCAGAGTGACGGGAGCGGCACAATTCAGAAAAAGTGCTCAGCTCGCCGAGAAAATGCGATTTAAGCAATAAAATTAAAAATGCTTATAAAACATAAACCAAACGTTGGAGGTGGTCATTTCTTCATGCGCAGTGATAAACTCGGCACTCTAAAGCACCCGAGAGCGTTTTTTTCCATGCCAACCTAACCAGAGTGACGGGAGCGGCACAATTCAGAAAAAGTGCTCAGCTCGCCGAGAAAATGCGATTTAAGCAATAAAATTAAAAATGCTTATAAAACATAAACCAAACGTTGGAGGTGGTCATTTCTTCATGCGCAGTGATAAACTCGGCACTCTAAAGCACCCGAGAGCGTTTTTTTCCATGCCAACCTAACCAGAGTGACGGGAGCGGCACAATTCAGAAAAAGTGCTCAGCTCGCCGAGAAAATGCGATTTAAGCAATAAAATTAAAAATGCTTATAAAACATAAACCAAACGTTGGAAGTGGTCATTTCTTCATGCGCAGTGATAAACTCGGCACTCTAAAGCACCCGAGAGCCTTTTTTTCCATGCCAACCTAACCAGAGTGACGGGAGCGGCACAATTCAGAAAAAGTGCTCAGCTCGCCGAGAAAATGCGATTTAAGCAATAAAATTAAAAATGCTTATAAAACATAAACCAAACGTTGGAGGTGGTCATTTCTTCATGCGCAGTGATAAACTCGGCACTCTAAAGCACCCGAGAGCCTTTTTTTCCATGCCAACCTAACCAGAGTGACGGGAGCGGCACAATTCAGAAAAAGTGCTCAGCTCGCCGAGAAAATGCGATTTAAGCAATGAAATTAAAAATGCTTATAAAACATAAACCAAACGTTGGAGGTGGTCATTTCTTCATGCGCAGTGATAAACTCGGCACTCTAAAGCACCCGAGAGCGTTTTTTTCCATGCCAACCTAACCAGAGTGACGGGAGCGGCACAATTCAGAAAAAGTGCTCAGCTCGCCGAGAAAATGCGATTTAAGCAATAAAATTAAAAATGCTTATAAAACATAAACCAAACGTTGGAGGTGGTCATTTCTTCATGCGCAGTGATAAACTCGGCACTCTAAAGCACCCGAGAGCGTTTTTTTCCATGCCAACCTAACCAGAGTGACGGGAGCGGCACAATTCAGAAAAAGTGCTCAGCTCGCCGAGAAAATGCGATTTAAGCAATAAAATTAAAAATGCTTATAAAACATAAACCAAACGTTGGAGGTGGTCATTTCTTCATGCGCAGTGATAAACTCGGCACTCTAAAGCACCCGAGAGCGTTTTTTTCCATGCCAACCTAACCAGAGTGACGGGAGCGGCACAATTCAGAAAAAGTGCTCAGCTCGCCGAGAAAATGCGATTTAAGCAATAAAATTAAAAATGCTTATAAAACATAAACCAAACGTTGGAGGTGGTCATTTCTTCATGCGCAGTGATAAACTCGGCACTCTAAAGCACCCGAGAGCGTTTTTTTCCATGCCAACCTAACCAGAGTGACGGGAGCGGCACAATTCAGAAAAAGTGCTCAGCTCGCCGAGAAAATGCGATTTAAGCAATAAAATTAAAAATGCTTATAAAACATAAACCAAACGTTGGAGGTGGTCATTTCTTCATGCGCAGTGATAAACTCGGCACTCTAAAGCACCCGAGAGCGTTTTTTTCCATGCCAACCTAACCAGAGTGACGGGAGCGGCACAATTCAGAAAAAGTGCTCAGCTCGCCGAGAAAATGCGATTTAAGCAATAAAATTAAAAATGCTTATAAAACATAAACCAAACGTTGGAGGTGGTCATTTCTTCATGCGCAGTGATAAACTCGGCACTCTAAAGCACCCGAGAGCGTTTTTTTCCATGCCAACCTAACCAGAGTGACGGGAGCGGCACAATTCAGAAAAAGTGCTCAGCTCGCCGAGAAAATGCGATTTAAGCAATAAAATTAAAAATGCTTATAAAACATAAACCAAACGTTGGAGGTGGTCATTTCTTCATGCGCAGTGATAAACTCGGCACTCTAAAGCACCCGAGAGCGTTTTTTTTCCATGCCAACCTAACCAGAGTGACGGGAGCGGCACAATTCAGAAAAAGTGCTCAGCTCGCCGAGAAAATGCGATTTAAGCAATAAAATTAAAAATGCTTATAAAACATAAACCAAACGTTGGAGGTGGTCATTTCTTCATGCGCAGTGATAAACTCGGCACTCTAAAGAATCCGAGAGCGTTTTTTTCCATGCCAACCTAACCAGAGTGACCGGAGCGGCACAATTCAGAAAAAGTGCTCAGCTCGCCGAGAAAATGCGTTAAGCAATAAAATTAAAAATGCTTATAAAACATAAACCAAACGTTGGAGGTGGTCATTTCTTCATGCGCAGTGATAAACTCGGCACTCTAAAGAATCCGAGAGCGTTTTTTTCCATGCCAACCTAACCAGAGTGACGGGAGCGGCACAATTCAGAAAAAGTGCTCAGCTCGCCGAGAAAATGCGATTTAAGCAATAAAATTAAAAATGCTTATAAAACATAAACCAAACGTTGGAGGTGGTCATTTCTTCATGCGCAGTGATAAACTCGGCACTCTAAAGCACCCGAGAGCGTTTTTTTCCATGCCAACCTAACCAGAGTGACGGGAGCGGCACAATTCAGAAAAAGTGCTCAGCTCGCCGAGAAAATGCGATTTAAGCAATAAAATTAAAAATGCTTATAAAACATAAACCAAACGTTGGAGGTGGTCATTTCTTCATGCGCAGTGATAAACTCGGCACTCTAAAGCACCCGAGAGCCTTTTTTTCCATGCCAACCTAACCAGAGTGACGGGAGCGGCACAATTCAGAAAAAGTGCTCAGCTCGCCGAGAAAATGCGATTTAAGCAATAAAATTAAAAATGCTTATAAAACATAAACCAAACGTTGGAGGTGGTCATTTCTTCATGCGCAGTGATAAACTCGGCACTCTAAAGCACCCGAGAGCGTTTTTTTCCATGCCAACCTAACCAGAGTGACGGGAGCGGCACAATTCAGAAAAAGTGCTCAGCTCGCCGAGAAAATGCGATTTAAGCAATGAAATTAAAAATGCTTATAAAACATAAACCAAACGTTGGAGGTGGTCATTTCTTCATGCGCAGTGATAAACTCGGCACTCTAAAGCACCCGAGAGCGTTTTTTTCCATGCCAACCTAACCAGAGTGACGGGAGCGGCACAATTCAGAAAAAGTGCTCAGCTCGCCGAGAAAATGCGATTTAAGCAATAAAATTAAAAATGCTTATAAAACATAAACCAAACGTTGGAGGTGGTCATTTCTTCATGCGCAGTGATAAACTCGGCACTCTAAAGCACCCGAGAGCGTTTTTTTCCATGCCAACCTAACCAGAGTGACAGGAGCGGCACAATTCAGAAAAAGTGCTCAGCTCGCCGAGAAAATGCGATTTAAGCAATAAAATTAAAAATGCTTATAAAACATAAACCAAACGTTGGAGGTGGTCATTTCTTCATGCGCAGTGATAAACTCGGCACTCTAAAGCACCCGAGAGCGTTTTTTTCCATGCCAACCTAACCAGAGTGACGGGAGCGGCACAATTCAGAAAAAGTGCTCAGCTCGCCGAGAAAATGCGATTTAAGCAATAAAATTAAAAATGCTTATAAAACATAAACCAAACGTTGGAGGTGGTCATTTCTTCATGCGCAGTGATAAACTCGGCACTCTAAAGCACCCGAGAGCGTTTTTTTCCATGCCAACCTAACCAGAGTGACGGGAGCGGCACAATTCAGAAAAAGTGCTCAGCTCGCCGAGAAAATGCGATTTAAGCAATAAAATTAAAAATGCTTATAAAACATAAACCAAACGTTGGAGGTGGTCATTTCTTCATGCGCAGTGATAAACTCGGCACTCTAAAGCACCCGAGAGCGTTTTTTTCCATGCCAACCTAACCAGAGTGACGGGAGCGGCACAATTCAGAAAAAGTGCTCAGCTCGCCGAGAAAATGCGATTTAAGCAATAAAATTAAAAATGCTTATAAAACATAAACCAAACGTTGGAGGTGGTCATTTCTTCATGCGCAGTGATAAACTCGGCACTCTAAAGCACCCGAGAGCGTTTTTTTCCATGCCAACCTAACCAGAGTGACGGGAGCGGCACAATTCAGAAAAAGTGCTCAGCTCGCCGAGAAAATGCGATTTAAGCAATAAAATTAAAAATGCTTATAAAACATAAACCAAACGTTGGAGGTGGTCATTTCTTCATGCGCAGTGATAAACTCGGCACTCTAAAGCACCCGAGAGCGTTTTTTTTCCATGCCAACCTAACCAGAGTGACGGGAGCGGCACAATTCAGAAAAAGTGCTCAGCTCGCCGAGAAAATGCGATTTAAGCAATAAAATTAAAAATGCTTATAAAACATAAACCAAACGTTGGAGGTGGTCATTTCTTCATGCGCAGTGATAAACTCGGCACTCTAAAGAATCCGAGAGCGTTTTTTTCCATGCCAACCTAACCAGAGTGACGGGAGCGGCACAATTCAGAAAAAGTGCTCAGCTCGCCGAGAAAATGCGTTCAGCAATAAAATTAAAAATGCTTATAAAACATAAACCAAACGTTGGAGGTGGTCATTTCTTCATGCGCAGTGATAAACTCGGCACTCTAAAGAATCCGAGAGCGTTTTTTTCCATGCCAACCTAACCAGAGTGACGGGAGCGGCACAATTCAGAAAAAGTGCTCAGCTCGCCGAGAAAATGCGATTTAAGCAATAAAATTAAAAATGCTTATAAAACATAAACCAAACGTTGGAGGTGGTCATTTCTTCATGCGCAGTGATAAACTCGGCACTCTAAAGCACCCGAGAGCGTTTTTTTCCATGCCAACCTAACCAGAGTGACGGGAGCGGCACAATTCAGAAAAAGTGCTCAGCTCGCCGAGAAAATGCGATTTAAGCAATAAAATTAAAAATGCTTATAAAACATAAACCAAACGTTGGAGGTGGTCATTTCTTCATGCGCAGTGATAAACTCGGCACTCTAAAGCACCCGAGAGCGTTTTTTTCCATGCCAACCTAACCAGAGTGACGGGAGCGGCACAATTCAGAAAAAAGTGCTCAGCTCGCCGAGAAAATGCGATTTAAGCAATAAAATTTAAAATGCTTATAAAACATAAACCAAACGTTGGAGGTGGTCATTTCTTCATGCGCAGTGATAAACTCGGCACTCTAAAGCACCCGAGAGCGTTTTTTTCCATGCCAACCTAACCAGAGTGACGGGAGCGGCACAATTCAGAAAAAGTGCTCAGCTCGCCGAGAAAATGCGATTTAAGCAATGAAATTAAAAATGCTTATAAAACATAAACCAAACGTTGGAGGTGGTCATTTCTTCATGCGCAGTGATAAACTCGGCACTCTAAAGCACCCGAGAGCGTTTTTTTCCATGCCAACCTAACCAGAGTGACGGGAGCGGCACAATTCAGAAAAAGTGCTCAGCTCGCCGAGAAAATGCGATTTAAGCAATAAAATTAAAAATGCTTATAAAACATAAACCAAACGTTGGAGGTGGTCATTTCTTCATGCGCAGTGATAAACTCGGCACTCTAAAGCACCCGAGAGCGTTTTTTTCCATGCCAACCTAACCAGAGTGACGGGAGCGGCACAATTCAGAAAAAGTACTCAGCTCGCCGAGAAAATGCGATTTAAGCAATAAAATTAAAAATGCTTATAAAACATAAACCAAACGTTGGAGGTGGTCATTTCTTCATGCGCAGTGATAAACTCGGCACTCTAAAGCACCCGAGAGCGTTTTTTTTCATGCCAACCTAACCAGAGTGACGGGAGCGGCACAATTCAGAAAAAGTGCTCAGCTCGCCGAGAAAATGCGATTTAAGCAATAAAATTAAAAATGCTTATAAAACATAAACCAAACGTTGGAGGTGGTCATTTCTTCATGCGCAGTGATAAACTCGGCACTGTAAAGCACCCGAGAGCGTTTTTTTCCATGCCAACCTAACCAGAGTGACGGGAGCGGCACAATTCAGAAAAAGTGCTCAGCTCGCCGAGAAAATGCGATTTAAGCAATAAAATTAAAAATGCTTATAAAACATAAACCAAACGTTGGAGGTGGTCATTTCTTCAGGCGCAGTGATAAACTCGGCACTCTAAAGCACCCGAGAGCGTTTTTTTCCATGCCAACCTAACCAGAGTGACGGGAGCGGCACAATTCAGAAAAAGTGCTCAGCTCGCCGAGAAAATGCGATTTAAGCAATAAAATTAAAAATGCTTATAAAACATAAACCAAACGTTGGAGGTGGTCATTTCTTCATGCGCAGTGATAAACTCGGCACTCTAAAGCACCCGAGAGCGTTTTTTTCCATGCCAACCTAACCAGAGTGACGGGAGCGGCACAATTCAGAAAAAGTGCTCAGCTCGCCGAGAAAATGCGATTTAAGCAATAAAATTAAAAATGCTTATAAAACATAAACCAAACGTTGGAGGTGGTCATTTCTTCATGCGCAGTGATAAACTCGGCACTCTAAAGCACCCGAGAGCGTTTTTTTCCACCTAACCAGAGTGACGGGAGCGGCACAATTCAGAAAAAGTGATCAGCTCGCCGAGAAAATGCGATTTAAGCAATAAAATTAAAAATGCTTATAAAACATAAACCAAACGTTGGAGGTGGTCATTTCTTCATGCGCAGTGATAAACCCGGCACTCTAAAGCACCCGAGAGCGTTTTTTTCCATGCCAACCTAACCAGAGTGACGGGAGCGGCACAATTCAGAAAAAGTGCTCAGCTCGCCGAGAAAATGGGATTTAAGCAATAAAATTAAAAATGCTTATAAAACATACACCAAACGTTGGAGGTGGTAATTTCCTCATGCGCAGTGATAAACTCGGCACTCTAAAGCACCCGAGAGCGTTTTTTTCCATGCCAACCTAACCAGAGTGACGGGACCGGCACAATTCAGAAAAAGTGCTCAGCTCGCCGAGAAAAAACGATTTAAGCAATAAAATTAAAAATGCTTATAAAACATAAACCAAACGTTGGAGGTGGTCATTTCTTCATGCGCAGTGATAAACTCGGAACTCTAAAGCACCCGAGAGCGTTTTTTTCCATGCCAACCTAACCAGAGTGACGGGAGCGGCACAATTCAGAAAAAGTGCTCAGCTCGCCGAGTAAATGCGATTTAAGCAATAAAATTAAAAATGCTTATAAAACATAAACCAAACGTTGGAGGTGGTCATTTCTTCATGCGCAGTGATAAACTCGGCACTCTAAAGCACCCGAGAGCGTTTTTTTCCATGCCAACCTAACCAGAGTGACGGGAGCGGCACAATTCAGAAAAAGTGCTCAGCTCGCCGAGAAAATGCGATTTAAGCAATAAAATTAAAAATGCTTATAAAACATAAACCAAACGTTGGAGGTGGTCATTTCTTCATGCGCAGTGATAAACTCGGCACTCTAAAGCACCCGAGAGCGTTTTTTTCCATGCCAACCTAACCAGAGTGACGGGAGCGGCACAATTCAGAAAAAGTGCTCAGCTCGCCGAGAAAATGCGATTTAAGCAATAAAATTAAAAATGCTTATAAAACATAAACCAAACGTTGGAGGTGGTCATTTCTTCTTGCGCAGTGATAAACTCGGCACTCTAAAGCACCCGAGAGCGTTTTTTTCCATGCCAACCTAACCAGAGTGACGGGAGCGGCACAATTCAGAAAAAGTGCTAAGCTCGCCGAGAAAATGCGATTTAAGCAATAAAATTAAAAATGCTTATAAAACATAAACCAAACGTTGGAGGTGGTCATTTCTTCATGCGCAGTGATAAACTCGGCACTCTAAAGCACCCGAGAGCGTTTTTTTCCATGCCAACCTAACCAGAGTGACGGGAGCGGCACAATTCAGAAAAAGTGCTCAGCTCGCCGAGAAAATGCGATTTAAGCAATAAAATTAAAAATGCTTATAAAACATAAACCAAACGTTGGAGGTGGTCATTTCTTCATGCGCAGTGATAAACTCGGCACTCTGAAGCACCCGAGAGCGTTTTTTTCCATGCCAACCTAACCAGAGTGACGGGAGCGGCACAATTCAGAAAAAGTGCTCAGCTCGCCGAGAAAATGCGATTTAAGCAATAAAATTAAAAATGCTTATAAAACATAAACCAAACGTTGGAGGTGGTCATTTCTTCATGCGCAGTGATAAACTCGGCACTCTAAAGCACCCGAGAGCGTGTTTTTCCATGCCAACCTAACCAGAGTGACGGGAGCGGCACAATTCAGAAAAAGTGCTCTGTGGTAGATTGGAATCGAGCACTCGGTGCTCGACTGTGTGGTCTGTCTGTATTGGGAGTCTGGGAGATGTGGACCGAGCGGGCAGTAAAGATCGACTTGTACTGCATCCTTACCTCCGTGTATTATTGGTGAAACAACCAGTAAGCAACCCACGGTTAGTGACAACACTACAACAGTGTATCCGAGCATAAAGCCACAACATGGTGTCAGAAGACGGAGTTACGGAGTAAGTCAAGGACAGTATTTAACACGTGTTGACCGAAGATTAGCGGCAAGCTAACGGGAGCTAACACAGCCGACATGGAGCAGTTCAGGCCACCGTCTCCGCTGATAATCACGGGGAACCTCGCTGAAAACTGGCGCAGGTGGGAGCAGCGTTTCCAGCTCTATATGGTTGCTTCTGGCGCGGTGGATAAAAATGAGGGGGTTAAAATCGCCATCCTGCTCCACACTGTCGGCGAAGAGGCGCTGGAAGTGTATAATACACTTGCCATTACCCCAGAAGGGGAGGAAGCAACGATGGAGGAAGTTTTGGAAGCATTCAGAGGCTACTGCAGTCCACAAAAGAACGTTGTTTTTGAACGCCATCAGTTTTGGTCACACACAATGTCATCAGGAATATCGGTGGACAGATTCATCACAGAACTACGTCAAAAGAGCAAGAACTGTGAGTTTGGAAGACATGAAGATGACATGATAAGGGATAAATTGGTGTTCAGCATTAGTGATACACATCTGAAAGAGAGACTGTTACGTGATAATGCACTTACTTTACGCAGAGCAATGGAAACATGTAGATCAGCTGAACTCGCCAAGTCACAAATACAAGCGATGCAAGCGTCACCTGTTGTCCATGATGCCTCAGTGGATGCGATAAATAGAGCAAGAGTGCAAACACGCAGCTGGGACAAGAACAAACCAAGCTACAAGAAGCAGGTAATGACTGTGTGCCGTAAATGCGGGAACAAGCATGGGCCTCGTCAATGCCCAGCTTACGGCGCTGTGTGTCATAAATGTGGAAAAAATAACCACTTTTCAAAGGTGTGTAGGGGTGGCTGTGAGAAAAATAGCCATTGTAAGACAAAGACTGTAAACAATTTAGAAAAAGAAATGGACTGTTTATACATAGGCATGATTGGAAATGGAACCAAGAAAACAGCACGCCAAACAAAGGACACTGTATGGCGCGAAACAGCCACGATCAGAGGTGTTGCAATTGACTTCAAGCTGGACACTGGTGCTGACGCTAATGTGCTGCCCAGGCAGCTATACCAGCAGCTACCAGGTCCCGTTCAGCTGCGTCCAACAAAGACTATGTTGATAGCTTTTGGAGGGGCACGCCTGACAGCAGATGGTGTTGCATCTTTAGAATGCAGAACGTCTAAACGCAAGGCTGTGCTGGACTTCCACGTGAGTAGCCAAGCAGACAAGCCAATTCTAGGAGGGGAGGCTTGTGAAGAGCTGCAACTGGTGAAGAGAATGGGGTCGCTCGCGGCAAAGGCTCCACAACAACAACAACCGCCAGCCACCAAAGAGGAGCTACTACAAAGATATGCTGATGTATTCACAGGATTGGGGGAATTTCCTGGAGTTCATCACATACACGTCGACCCCAGCGTCACTCCTGTGATTCACGCATGCAGGAATGTACCCCTCTCCATCATGGATGCGCTGAAGGTGACGATCAAAGACTTACAAAACAGAAAAGTGATAACACCGGTGAATGAACCAACAGAATGGGTGAACAGTCTTGTTGCCACTAAGAAAAAGAACGGGTCGCTGAGGGTGTGTTTGGATCCTTGCAACCTGAATGAGGCAGTCAAGCGCCAGCATTACTCCATTCCTACTCCTGAAGATGTGCGCAGCAGACTGGCTGGAAAATCCATCTTCTCCATCTTGGATGAGAAGGATGGGTACTGGCAGATCAAGCTAGATGAGCCATCATCTAAGCTCTGCACCTTCAACACGCCGTGGGGACGCTTTCGCTTCCTCAGGCTACCATTTGGGATTAAGTCGGCCAGTGAAGTCTTTCAACAAAAGAATTGTGAGACCTTCGGCGACATTCCAGGTGTACGTCATAGCAGACGACATGATTATAGCAGCATCATCAGAGCAAGAACATGATGAAATCCTGCAGAAAGTAATGGAGAGAGCAAAGTCTGCCAATGTGAAATTTAACAAAGACAAAATCCAGTTCAAAGTGAACACAGTAAAATATATGGGACACATCATCACGGCAGCAGGACAGAGGGCTGATGACGCCAAGATCAAAGCGATTGTCGACATGCCGACCCCGGACGACAAACAAAGTCTCCAACGCCTGCTGGGAATGACAAAATTCCTGGCGCAGTACATACCAAATGAAGCCTCACTCACGGCACCCCTCAGACAGCTGCTAAAGAAGGACGTAGCATGGCAGTGGTGCCCACACCACAGCGCAGCACTACAGACGCTGAAGTCTACCCTCACACAAGCGCCTGTGCTGAGGTACTACGATCACAAGCAGCCGCTGACTCTGCAAGCAGATTCCTCAAAGGATGGGCTGGGAGCCTGTCTGCTGCAGGATGGCCACCCGGTGTGCTATGCATCAAGAGCGCTCACGGACACTGAAAAAAGATATGCGCAAATCGAGAAAGAGCTACTTGCCATAGTGTTTGCTGCTAAAAGGTTTCACCAGTATGTTTACGGCAGAACAGTAACAGTGCAGTCTGATCACAAACCTTTGGAGGTCATTGTGCGCAAACCACTGAGCAAAGCGCCAGCACGGCTGCAAGGGATGCTTCTACAACTGCAGAGGTATGATTTGAATGTGACATATACACCAGGCAAACACATGTACATCGCGGACACGCTCTCACGCGCCACAGCGTGCAATGACAGTGGCAATCTCAATGAGAACCCGTGTGATGAGAGAGTTGTGTATGCCTTGGAAGCCACAGACGCGCTGAGTAACGAAACACTTAGCCAGCTGAAATCAGCAACGGCAGCAGATGGCGTGTTACAAGCTGTATGTGAGAAACACTTGAAGGGCTGGCCCATGAAAAAGAAAAGTCTGGACAGTAAACTACACAGTTACTGGCCAATGAGGGACAATATCAGCATCGTGAATGACATTGTGATGGTCGGAGACAAAATCATAATACCCGAGTGCTTCAAGAGAGTGATTTTGGAGAAGCTGCACCTTGCACACCAAGGCGTGCAGCGTACTAAAGCTAAAGCGAGAAAAGTCCTTTACTGGCCTGGCATGACACGAGACATAGAGACAATGGTGGGAAAATGTGTGCAGTGCCAGCAGCTACAGCCCAAACACCAGGCTGAGCCACTCATTCCACACCAGGTTCCTGAACTGCCATGGATGAAAGTTGGAGCTGACATCTTCGAGCTGCATGGTCAGTCATACCTGCTGTTGGTGGATTACCTGACTAAATATCCAGAAGTGCTCAACCTGACTGATAAAACAGCTCGCACGGTGATTCAGAAGATGAAGTCTGTCTTTGCCAGACATGGGATACCTAAGGAGGTTGTGAGTGATCATGTCCCATTCGCCAGCTATGAGATGCAGTCATTTGCAGCTTCATGGGAGTTCAAGCTCACACACTCCAGCCCAGGTTTTCCCTCTTCAAATGGAATGGCGGAGCGGGCCATAAAGACGGTAAAACACGCGCTGAAGAAGGCAGTGCAGACTGGCACTGACCCACATCTAGTGTTGCTGTCGCTGAGAAACACACCGGTGACAGGACTAAACCTGACACCTGCACAAATGTTGATGGGTAGAGTCCTGCGCAGCACACTTCCATGTTCCAGTGCTGTGCTGAAACAGTCATCCCCACAGCATATTCTCGAAAGAATACAGGACTTGCAGTCCCGGCAAAAGCAACGCTACGACCAGCGTGCAAAGCAACTGCCAGTGCTGACCCCAGGAGACACGGTACACATGCAGACGCGACGCGGCTGGGAGCCAGCGGTTGTCATCAGGCAGCGAGATGAACCACGCTCCTACACTGTACAGACACCGGCAGGGGGGGCACGCAGGAGGAACAGGCGGCATCTGAGAAAGATACACCCAAGCCTGTTCAGGGACTCTCACCCTGATGAACATTTGGACTCTGAGTTTCAACATACTCAGTCTACTGCAACAGTGGACTCACCACCACTGGAACCGGTACCACGCAATCCTAGTCCTGTGCCTGTGGACAGCCTGCCCACATGCTATACCAGGAGTGGCAGAGCAGTTAGGCGCCCTGCCAGGTACACTGAATGACAAAGTGATGTTGTTACTCCATGTTAAGAAAGAAAGAGATGGAGAAATTAAAGTGTGGATGTTTTGTGTTTATCGTGAAGTGTTATACAATGTTATAGGTTCGAAAGGAAAAAAAAAAGATTGTTGAAAGCCATTTGGGTTGTTGAAACATGATTTGTTTGTAATTGATATATGCATGTCGAAATTATGATCAATGTTGATACCAAAGAGTTACGGTAACCGATACTAGATAAGCTACTTCTCAGTTGGAAAAGAGGGATGTGGTAGATTGGAATCGAGCACTCGGTGCTCGACTGTGTGGTCTGTCTGTATTGGGAGTCTGGGAGATGTGGACCGAGCGGGCAGTAAAGATCGACTTGTACTGCATCCTTACCTCCGTGTATTATTGGTGAAACAACCAGTAAGCAACCCACGGTTAGTGACAACACTACAACAGTGTATCCGAGCATAAAGCCACAACATGCTCAGCTCGCCGAGAAAATGCGATTTAAGCAATAAAATTAAAAATGCTTATAAAACATAAACCAAACGTTGGAGGTGGTCATTTCTTCATGCGCAGTGATAAACTCGGCACTCTAAAGCACCCGAGAGCGTTTTTTCCCATGCCAACCTAACCAGAGTGACGGGAGCGGCACAATTCAGAAAAAGTGCTCAGCTCGCCGAGAAAATGCGATTTAAGCAATAAAATTAAAAATGCTTATAAAACATAAACCAAACGTTGGAGGTGGTCATTTCTTCATGCGCAGTGATAAACTCGGCACTCTAAAGCACCCGAGAGCGTTTTTTCCCATGCCAACCTAACCAGAGTGACGGGAGCGGCACAATTCAGAAAAAGTGCTCAGCTCGCCGAGAAAATGCGATTTAAGCAATAAAATTAAAAATGCTTATAAAACATAAACCAAACGTTGGAGGTGGTCATTTCTTCATGCGCAGTGATAAACTCGGCACTCTAAAGCACCCGAGAGCGTTTTTTTCCATGCCAACCTAACCAGAGTGACGGGAGCGGCACAATTCAGAAAAAGTGCTCAGCTCGCCGAGAAAATGCGATTTAAGCAATAAAATTAAAAATTCTTATAAAACATAAACCAAACGTTGGAGGTGTTCATTTCTTCATGCGCAGTGATAAACTCGGCACTCTAAAGCACCCGAGAGCGTTTTTTTCCATGCCAACCTAACCAGAGTGACGGGAGCGGCACAATTCAGAAAAAGTGCTCAGCTCGCCGAGAAAATGCGATTTAAGCAATAAAATTGAAAATGCTTATAAAACATAAACCAAACGTTGGAGGTGGTCATTTCTTCATGCGCAGTGATAAACTCGGCACTCTAAAGCACCCGAGAGCGTTTTTTCCCATGCCAACCTAACCAGAGTGACGGGAGCGGCACAATTCAGAAAAAGTGCTCAGCTCGCCGAGAAAATGCGATTTAAGCAATAAAATTAAAAATGCTTATAAAACATAAACCAAACGTTGGAGGTGGTCATTTCTTCATGCGCAGTGATAAACTCGGCACTCTAAAGCACCCGAGAGCGTTTTTTTCCATGCCAACCTAACCAGAGTGACGGGAGCGGCACAATTCAGAAAAAGTGCTCAGCTCGCCGAGAAAATGCGATTTAAGCAATAAAATTAAAAATGCTTATAAAACATAAACCAAACGTTGGAGGTGGTCATTTCTTCATGCGCAGTGATAAACTCGGCACTCTAAAGCACCCGAGAGCGTTTTTTTCCATGCCAACCTAACCAGAGTGACGGGAGCGGCACAATTCAGAAAAAGTGCTCAGCTCGCCGAGAAAATGCGATTTAAGCAATAAAATTAAAAATGCTTATAAAACATAAACCAAACGTTGGAGGTGGTCATTTCTTCATGCGCAGTGATAAACTCGGCACTCTAAAGCACCCGAGAGCGTTTTTTTCCATGCCAACCTAACCAGAGTGACGGGAGCGGCACAATTCAGAAAAAGTGCTCAGCTCGCCGAGAAAATGCGATTTAAGCAATAAAATTAAAAATGCTTATAAAACATAAACCAAACGTTGGAGGTGGTCATTTCTTCATGCGCAGTGATAAACTCGGCACTCTAAAGCACCCGAGAGCGTTTTTTTCCATGCCAACCTAACCAGAGTGACGGGAGCGGCACAATTCAGAAAAAGTGCTCAGCTCGCCGAGAAAACGCGATTTAAGCAATAAAATTAAAAATGCTTATAAAACATAAACCAAACGTTGGAGGTCGTCATTTCTTCATGCGCAGTGATAAACTCGACACTCTAAAGCACCCGAGAGCGTTTTTTTCCATGCCAACCTAACCAGAGTGACGGGAGCGGCACAATTCAGAAAAAGTGCTCAGCTCGCCGAGAAAATGCGATTTAAGCAATAAAATTAAAAATGCTTATAAAACATAAACCAAACGTTGGAGGTGGTCATTTCTTCATGCGCAGTGATAAACTCGGCACTCTACAGCACCCGAGAGCGTTTTTTTCCATGCCAACCTAACCAGAGTGACGGGAGCGGCACAATTCAGAAAAAGTGCTCAGCTCGCCGAGAAAATGCGATTTAAGCAATAAAATTAAAAATGCTTATAAAACATAAACCAAACGTTGGAGGTGGTCATTTCTTCATGCGCAGTGATAAACTCGGCACTCTACAGCACCCGAGAGCGTTTTTTTCCATGCCAACCTAACCAGAGTGACGGGAGCGGCACAATTCAGAAAAAGTGCTCAGCTCGCCGAGAAAATGCGATTTAAGCAATAAAATTAAAAATGCTTATAAAACATAAACCAAACGTTGGAGGTAGTCATTTCTTCATGCGCAGTGATAAACTCGGCACTCTAAAGCACCCGAGAGCGTTTTTTTCCATGCCAACCTAACCAGAGTGACGGGAGCGGCACAATTCAGAAAAAGTGCTCAGCTCGCCGAGAAAATGCGATTTAAGCAATAAAATTAAAAATGCTTATAAAACATAAACCAAACGTTGGAGGTGGTCATTTCTTCATGCGCAGTGATAAACTCGGCACTCTACAGCACCCGAGAGCGTTTTTTTCCATGCCAACCTAACCAGAGTGACGGGAGCGGCACAATTCAGAAAAAGTGCTCAGCTCGCCGAGAAAACGCGATTTAAGCAATAAAATTAAAAATGCTTATAAAACATAAACCAAACGTTGGAGGTGGTCATTTCTTCATGCGCAGTGATAAACTCGGCACTCTAAAGCACCCGAGAGCGTTTTTTTCCATGCCAACCTAACCAGAGTGACGGGAGCGGCACAATTCAGAAAAAGTGCTCAGCTCGCCGAGAAAATGCGATTTAAGCAATAAAATTAAAAATGCTTATAAAACATAAACCAAACGTTGGAGGTGGTCATTTCTTCATGCGCAGTGATAAACTCGGCACTCTAAAGCACCCGAGAGCGTTTTTTTCCATGCCAACCTAACCAGAGTGACGGGAGCGGCACAATTCAGAAAAAGTGCTCAGCTCGCCGAGAAAATGCGATTTAAGCAATAAAATTAAAAATGCTTATAAAACATAAACCAAACGTTGGAGGTGGTCATTTCTTCATGCGCAGTGATAAACTCGGCACTCTACAGCACCCGAGAGCGTTTTTTTCCATGCCAACCTAACCAGAGTGACGGGAGCGGTACAATTCAGAAAAAGTGCTCAGCTCGCCGAGAAAATGCGATTTAAGCAATAAAATTAAAAATGCTTATAAAACACAAACCAGACGTTGGAGGTGGTCATTTCTTCATGCGCAGTGATAAACTCGGCACTCTGAAGCACCCGAGAGCGTTTTTTTCCATGCCAACCTAACCAGAATGACGGGAGCGGCACAATTCAGAAAAAGTGCTCAGCTCGCCGAGAAAATGCGATTTAAGCAATAAAATTAAAAATGCTTATAAAACATAAACCAAACGTTGGAGGTGGTCATTTCTTCATGTGCAGTGATAAACTCGGCACTCTAAAGCACCCGAGAGCGTTTTTTTCCATGCCAACCTAACCAGAGTGACGGGAGCGGCACAATTCAGAAAAAGTGCTCAGCTCGCCGAGAAAATGCGATTTAAGCAATAAAATTAAAAATGCTTATAAAACATAAACCAAACGTTGGAGGTGGTCATTTCTTCATGCGCAGTGATAAACTCGGCACTCTAAAGCATCCGAGAGCGTTTTTTTCCATGCCAACCTAACCAGAGTGACGGGAGCGGCACAATTCAGAAAAAGTGCTCAGCTCGCCGAGAAAATGCGATTTAAGCAATAAAATTAAAAATGCTTATAAAACATAAACCAAACGTTGGAGGTGGTCATTTCTTCATGCGCAGTGATAAACTCGGCACTCTACAGCACCCGAGAGCGTTTTTTTCCATGCCAACCTAACCAGAGTGACGGGAGCGGCACAATTCAGAAAAAGTGCTCAGCTCGCCGAGAAAATGCGATTTAAGCAATAAAATTAAAAATGCTTATAAAACATAAACCAAACGTTGGAGGTGGTCATTTCTTCATGCGCAGTGATAAACTCGGCACTCTAAAGCACCCGAGAGCGTTTTTTTCCATGCCAACCTAACCAGAGTGACGGGAGCGGCACAATTCAGAAAAAGTGCTCAGCTCGCCGAGAAAATGCGATTTAAGCAATAAAATTAAAAATGCTTATAAAACATAAACCAAACGTTGGAGGTGGTCATTTCTTCATGCGGAGTGATAAACTCGGCACTCTAAAGCACCCGAGAGCGTTTTTTTCCATGCCAACCTAACCAGAGTGACGGGAGCGGCACAATTCAGAAAAAGTGCTCAGCTCGCCGAGAAAATGCGATTTAAGCAATAAAATTAAAAATGCTTATAAAACATAAACCAAACGTTGGAGGTGGTCATTTCTTCATGCGCAGTGATAAACTCGGCACTCTAAAGCACCCGAGACCGTTTTTTTCCATGCCAACCTAACCAGAGTGACGGGAGCGGCACAATTCAGAAAAAGTGCTCAGCTCGCCGAGAAAATGCGATTTAAGCAATAAAATTAAAAATGCTTATAAAACATAAAACAAACGTTGGAGGTGGTCATTTCTTCATGTGCAGTGATAAACTCGGCACTCTAAAGCAGCCGAGAGCGTTTTTTACCATGCCAACCTAACCAGAGTGACGGGAGCGGCACAATTCAGAAAAAGTGCTCAGCTCGCCGAGAAAATGCGATTTAAGCAATAAAATTAAAAATGCTTATAAAACATAAACCAAACGTTGGAGGTGGTCATTTCTTCATGCGCAGTGATAAACTCGGCACTCTAAAGCATCCGAGAGCGTTTTTTTCCATGCCAACCTAACCAGAGTGACGGGAGCGGCACAATTCAGAAAAAGTGCTCAGCTCGCCGAGAAAATGCGATTTAAGCAATAAAATTAAAAATGCTTATAAAACACAAACCAAACGTTGGAGGTGGTCATTTCTTCATGCGCAGTGATAAACTCGGCACTCTGAAGCACCCGAGAGCGTTTTTTTCCATGCCAACCTAACCAGAGTGACGGGAGCGGCACAATTCAGAGAAAGTGCTCAGCTCGCCGAGAAATTGCGATTTAAGCAATAAAATTAAAAATGCTTATAAAACATAAACCAAACGTTGGAGGTGGTCATTTCTTCATGCGCAGTGATAAACTCGGCACTCTAAAGCACCCGAGAGCGTTTTTTTCCATGCCAACCTAACCAGAGTGACGGGAGCGGCACAATTCAGAAAAAGTGCTCAGCTCGCCGAGAAAATGCGATTTAAGCAATAAAATTAAAAATGCTTATAAAACATAAACCAAACGTTGGAGGTGGTCATTTCTTCATGCGCAGTGATAAACTCGGCACTCTACAGCACCCGAGAGCGTTTTTTTCCATGCCAACCTAACCAGAGTGACGGGAGCGGCACAATTCAGAAAAAGTGCTCAGCTCGCCGAGAAAATGCGATTTAAGCAATAAAATTAAAAATGCTTATAAAACACAAACCAAACGTTGGAGGTGGTCATTTCTTCATGCGCAGTGATAAACTCGGCACTCTGAAGTACCCGAGAGCGTTTTTTTCCATGCCAACCTAACCAGAGTGACGGGAGCGGCACAATTCAGAAAAAGTGCTCAGCTCGCCGAGAAAATGCGATTTAAGCAATAAAATTAAAAATGCTTATAAAACATAAACCAAACGTTGGAGGTGGTCATTTCTTCATGCGCAGTGATAAACTCGGCACTCTAAAGCACCCGAGAGCGTTTTTTTCCATGCCAACCTAACCAGAGTGACGGGAGCGGCACAATTCAGAAAAAGTGCTCAGCTCGCCGAGAAAATTCGGTTTAAGCAATAAAATTAAAAATGCTTATAAAACATAAACCAAACGTTGGAGGTGGTCATTTCTTCATGCGCAGTGATAAACTCGGCACTCTAAAGCACCCGAGAGCGTTTTTTTCCATGCCAACCTAACCAGAGTGACGGGAGCGGCACAATTCAGAAAAAGTGCTCAGCTCGCCGAGAAAATGCGATTTAAGCAATAAAATTAAAAATGCTTATAAAACATAAACCAAACGTTGGAGGTGGTCATTTCTTCATGCGCAGTGATAAACTCGGCACTCTAAAGCACCCGAGAGCGTTTTTTTCCATGCCAACCTAACCAGAGTGACGGGAGCGGCACAATTCAGAAAAAGTGCTCAGCTCGCCGAGAAAATGCGATTTAAACAATAAAATTAAAAATGCTTATAAAACATAAACCAAACGTTGGAGGTGGTCATTTCTTCATGTGCAGTGATAAACTCGGCACTCTAAAGCACCCGAGAGCGTTTTTTACCATGCCAACCTAACCAGAGTGACGGGAGCGGCACAATTCAGAAAAAGTGCTCAGCTCGCCGAGAAAATGCGATTTAAGCAATAAAATTAAAAATGCTTATAAAACATAAACCAAACGTTGGAGGTGGTCATTTCTTCATGCGCAGTGATAAACTCGGCACTCTAAAGCACCCGAGAGCGTTTTTTTCCATGCCAACCTAACCAGAGTGACGGGAGCGGCACAATTCAGAAAAAGTGCTCAGCTCGCCGAGAAAATGCGATTTAAGCAATAAAATTAAAAATGCTTATAAAACATAAACCAAACGTTGGAGGTGGTCATTTCTTCATGCGCAGTGATAAACTCGGCACTCTACAGCACCCGAGAGCGTTTTTTTCCATGCCAACCTAACCAGAGTGACGGGAGCGGCACAATTCAGAAAAAGTGCTCAGCTCGCCGAGAAAACGCGATTTAAGCAATAAAATTAAAAATGCTTATAAAACATAAACCAAACGTTGGAGGTCGTCATTTCTTCATGCGCAGTGATAAACTCGACACTCTAAAGCACCCGAGAGCGTTTTTTTCCATGCCAACCTAACCAGAGTGACGGGAGCGGCACAATTCAGAAAAAGTGCTCAGCTCGCCGAGAAAATGCGATTTAAGCAATAAAATTAAAAATGCTTATAAAACATAAACCAAACGTTGGAGGTGGTCATTTCTTCATGCGCAGTGATAAACTCGGCACTCTACAGCACCCGAGAGCGTTTTTTTCCATGCCAACCTAACCAGAGTGACGGGAGCGGCACAATTCAGAAAAAGTGCTCAGCTCGCCGAGAAAATGCGATTTAAGCAATAAAATTAAAAATGCTTATAAAACATAAACTAAACGTTGGAGGTGGTCATTTCTTCATGCGCAGTGATAAACTCGGCACTCTACAGCACCCGAGAGCGTTTTTTTCCATGCCAACCTAACCAGAGTGACGGGAGCGGCACAATTCAGAAAAAGTGCTCAGCTCGCCGAGAAAATGCGATTTAAGCAATAAAATTAAAAATGCTTATAAAACATAAACCAAACGTTGGAGGTAGTCATTTCTTCATGCGCAGTGATAAACTCGGCACTCTAAAGCACCCGAGAGCGTTTTTTTCCATGCCAACCTAACCAGAGTGACGGGAGCGGCACAATTCAGAAAAAGTGCTCAGCTCGCCGAGAAAATGCGATTTAAGCAATAAAATTAAAAATGCTTATAAAACATAAACCAAACGTTGGAGGTGGTCATTTCTTCATGCGCAGTGATAAACTCGGCACTCTACAGCACCCGAGAGCGTTTTTTTCCATGCCAACCTAACCAGAGTGACGGGAGCGGCACAATTCAGAAAAAGTGCTCAGCTCGCCGAGAAAACGCGATTTAAGCAATAAAATTAAAAATGCTTATAAAACATAAACCAAACGTTGGAGGTGGTCATTTCTTCATGCGCAGTGATAAACTCGGCACTCTAAAGCACCCGAGAGCGTTTTTTTCCATGCCAACCTAACCAGAGTGACGGGAGCGGCACAATTCAGAAAAAGTGCTCAGCTCGCCGAGAAAATGCGATTTAAGCAATAAAATTAAAAATGCTTATAAAACATAAACCAAACGTTGGAGGTGGTCATTTCTTCATGCGCAGTGATAAACTCGGCACTCTAAAGCACCCGAGAGCGTTTTTTTCCATGCCAACCTAACCAGAGTGACGGGAGCGGCACAATTCAGAAAAAGTGCTCAGCTCGCCGAGAAAATGCGATTTAAGCAATAAAATTAAAAATGCTTATAAAACATAAACCAAACGTTGGAGGTGGTCATTTCTTCATGCGCAGTGATAAACTCGGCACTCTACAGCACCCGAGAGCGTTTTTTTCCATGCCAACCTAACCAGAGTGACGGGAGCGGTACAATTCAGAAAAAGTGCTCAGCTCGCCGAGAAAATGCGATTTAAGCAATAAAATTAAAAATGCTTATAAAACACAAACCAGACGTTGGAGGTGGTCATTTCTTCATGCGCAGTGATAAACTCGGCACTCTGAAGCACCCGAGAGCGTTTTTTTCCATGCCAACCTAACCAGAATGACGGGAGCGGCACAATTCAGAAAAAGTGCTCAGCTCGCCGAGAAAATGCGATTTAAGCAATAAAATTAAAAATGCTTATAAAACATAAACCAAACGTTGGAGGTGGTCATTTCTTCATGTGCAGTGATAAACTCGGCACTCTAAAGCACCCGAGAGCGTTTTTTTCCATGCCAACCTAACCAGAGTGACGGGAGCGGCACAATTCAGAAAAAGTGCTCAGCTCGCCGAGAAAATGCGATTTAAGCAATAAAATTAAAAATGCTTATAAAACATAAACCAAACGTTGGAGGTGGTCATTTCTTCATGCGCAGTGATAAACTCGGCACTCTAAAGCATCCGAGAGCGTTTTTTTCCATGCCAACCTAACCAGAGTGACGGGAGCGGCACAATTCAGAAAAAGTGCTCAGCTCGCCGAGAAAATGCGATTTAAGCAATAAAATTAAAAATGCTTATAAAACATAAACCAAACGTTGGAGGTGGTCATTTCTTCATGCGCAGTGATAAACTCGGCACTCTACAGCACCCGAGAGCGTTTTTTTCCATGCCAACCTAACCAGAGTGACGGGAGCGGCACAATTCAGAAAAAGTGCTCAGCTCGCCGAGAAAATGCGATTTAAGCAATAAAATTAAAAATGCTTATAAAACATAAACCAAACGTTGGAGGTGGTCATTTCTTCATGCGCAGTGATAAACTCGGCACTCTAAAGCACCCGAGAGCGTTTTTTTTCCATGCCAACCTAACCAGAGTGACGGGAGCGGCACAATTCAGAAAAAGTGCTCAGCTCGCCGAGAAAATGCGATTTAAGCAATAAAATTAAAAATGCTTATAAAACATAAACCAAACGTTGGAGGTGGTCATTTCTTCATGCGGAGTGATAAACTCGGCACTCTAAAGCACCCGAGAGCGTTTTTTTCCATGCCAACCTAACCAGAGTGACGGGAGCGGCACAATTCAGAAAAAGTGCTCAGCTCGCCGAGAAAATGCGATTTAAGCAATAAAATTAAAAATGCTTATAAAACATAAACCAAACGTTGGAGGTGGTCATTTCTTCATGCGAAGTGATAAACTCGGCACTCTAAAGCACCCGAGACCGTTTTTTTCCATGCCAACCTAACCAGAGTGACGGGAGCGGCACAATTCAGAAAAAGTGCTCAGCTCGCCGAGAAAATGCGATTTAAGCAATAAAATTAAAAATGCTTATAAAACATAAAACAAACGTTGGAGGTGGTCATTTCTTCATGTGCAGTGATAAACTCGGCACTCTAAAGCACCCGAGAGCGTTTTTTACCATGCCAACCTAACCAGAGTGACGGGAGCGGCACAATTCAGAAAAAGTGCTCAGCTCGCCGAGAAAATGCGATTTAAGCAATAAAATTAAAAATGCTTATAAAACATAAACCAAACGTTGGAGGTGGTCATTTCTTCATGCGCAGTGATAAACTCGGCACTCTAAAGCATCCGAGAGCGTTTTTTTCCATGCCAACCTAACCAGAGTGACGGGAGCGGCACAATTCAGAAAAAGTGCTCAGCTCGCCGAGAAAATGCGATTTAAGCAATAAAATTAAAAATGCTTATAAAACATAAACCAAACGTTGGAGGTGGTCATTTCTTCATGCGCAGTGATAAACTCGGCACTCTAAAGCACCCGAGAGCGTTTTTTTCCATGCCAACCTAACCAGAATGACGGGAGCGGCACAATTCAGAAAAAGTGCTCAGCTCGCCGAGAAAATGCGATTTAAGCAATAAAATTAAAAATGCTTATAAAACATAAACCAAACGTTGGAGGTGGTCATTTCTTCATGCGCAGTGATAAACTCGGCACTCTACAGCACCCGAGAGCGTTTTTTTCCATGCCAACCTAACCAGAGTGACGGGAGCGGCACAATTCAGAAAAAGTGCTCAGCTCGCCGAGAAAATGCGATTTAAGCAATAAAATTAAAAATGCTTATAAAACACAAACCAAACGTTGGAGGTGGTCATTTCTTCATGCGCAGTGATAAACTCGGCACTCTGAAGCACCCGAGAGCGTTTTTTTCCATGCCAACCTAACCAGAGTGACGGGAGCGGCACAATTCAGAAAAAGTGCTCAGCTCGCCGAGAAAATGCGATTTAAGCAATAAAATTAAAAATGCTTATAAAACATAAACCAAACGTTGGAGGTGGTCATTTCTTCATGCGCAGTGATAAACTCGGCACTCTAAAGCACCCGAGAGCGTTTTTTTCCATGCCAACCTAACCAGAGTGACGGGAGCGGCACAATTCAGAAAAAGTGCTCAGCTCGCCGAGAAAACGCGATTTAAGCAATAAAATTAAAAATGCTTATAAAACATAAACCAAACGTGGGAGGTGGTCATTTCTTCATGCGCAGTGATAAACTCGGCACTCTAAAGCACCCGAGAGCGTTTTTTTCCATGCCAACCTAACCAGAGTGACGGGAGCGGCACAATTCAGAAAAAGTGCTCAGCTCGCCGAGAAAATGCGATTTAAGCAATAAAATTAAAAATGCTTATAAAACACAAACCAAACGTTGGAGGTGGTCATTTCTTCATGCGCAGTGATAAACTCGGCACTCTGAAGCACCCGAGAGCGTTTTTTTCCATGCCAACCTAACCAGAGTGACGGGAGCGGCACAATTCAGAGAAAGTGCTCAGCTCGCCGAGAAATTGCGATTTAAGCAATAAAATTAAAAATGCTTATAAAACATAAACCAAACGTTGGAGGTGGTCATTTCTTCATGCGCAGTGATAAACTCGGCACTCTAAAGCACCCGAGAGCGTTTTTTTCCATGCCAACCTAACCAGAGTGACGGGAGCGGCACAATTCAGAAAAAGTGCTCAGCTCGCCGAGAAAATGCGATTTAAGCAATAAAATTAAAAATGCTTATAAAACATAAACCAAACGTTGGAGGTGGTCATTTCTTCATGCGCAGTGATAAACTCGGCACTCTACAGCACCCGAGAGCGTTTTTTTCCATGCCAACCTAACCAGAGTGACGGGAGCGGCACAATTCAGAAAAAGTGCTCAGCTCGCCGAGAAAATGCGATTTAAGCAATAAAATTAAAAATGCTTATAAAACACAAACCAAACGTTGGAGGTGGTCATTTCTTCATGCGCAGTGATAAACTCGGCACTCTGAAGTACCCGAGAGCGTTTTTTTCCATGCCAACCTAACCAGAGTGACGGGAGCGGCACAATTCAGAAAAAGTGCTCAGCTCGCCGAGAAAATGCGATTTAAGCAATAAAATTAAAAATGCTTATAAAACATAAACCAAACGTTGGAGGTGGTCATTTCTTCATGCGCAGTGATAAACTCGGCACTCTACAGCACCCGAGAGCGTTTTTTTCCATGCCAACCTAACCAGAGTGACGGGAGCGGCACAATTCAGAAAAAGTGCTCAGCTCGCCGAGAAAATGCGATTTAAGCAATAAAATTAAAAATGCTTATAAAACTTAAACCAAACGTTGGAGGTGGTCATTTCTTCATGCGCAGTGATAAACTCGGCACTCTAAAGCACCCGAGAGCGTTTTTTTCCATGCCAACCTAACCAGAGTGACGGGAGCGGCACAATTCAGAAAAAGTGCTCAGCTCGCCGAGAAAATGCGATTTAAGCAATAAAATTAAAAATGCTTATAAAACATAAACCAAACGTTGGAGGTGGTCATTTCTTCATGCGCAGTGATAAACTCGGCACTCTACAGCACCCGAGAGCGTTTTTTTCCACGCCAACCTAACCAGAGTGACGGGAGCGGCACAATTCAGAAAAAGTGCTCAGCTCGCCGAGAAAACGCGATTTAAGCAATAAAATTAAAAATGCTTATAAAACATAAACCAAACGTTGGAGGTGGTCATTTCTTCATGCGCAGTGATAAACTCGGCACTCTAAAGCACCCGAGAGCGTTTTTTTCCATGCCAACCTAACCAGAGTGACAGGAGCGGCACAATTCAGAAAAAGTGCTCAGCTCGCCGAGAAAATGCGATTTAAGCAATAAAATTAAAAATGCTTATAAAACATAAACCAAACGTTGGAGGTGGTCATTTCTTCATGTGCAGTGATAAACTCGGCACTCTAAAGCACCCGAGAGCGTTTTTTTCCATGCCAACCTAACCAGAGTGACGGGAGCGGCACAATTCAGAAAAAGTGCTCAGCTCGCCGAGAAAATGCGATTTAAGCAATAAAATTAAAAATGCTTATAAAACATAAACCAAACGTTGGAGGTGGCCATTTCTTCATGCGCAGTGATAAACTCGGCACTCTAAAGCATCCGAGAGCGTTTTTTTCCATGCCAACCTAACCAGAGTGACGGGAGCGGCACAATTCAGAAAAAGTGCTCAGCTCGCCGAGAAAATGCGATTTAAGCAATAAAATTAAAAATGCTTATAAAACATAAACCAAACGTTGGAGGTGGTCATTTCTTCATGCGCAGTGATAAACTCGGCACTCTACAGCACCCGAGAGCGTTTTTTTCCATGCCAACCTAACCAGAGTGACGGGAGCGGCACAATTCAGAAAAAGTGCTCAGCTCGCCGAGAAAATGCGATTTAAGCAATAAAATTAAAAATGCTTATAAAACATAAACCAAACGTTGGAGGTGGTCATTTCTTCATGCGCAGTGATAAACTCGGCACTCTAAAGCACCCGAGAGCGTTTTTTTCCATGCCAACCTAACCAGAGTGACGGGAGCGGCACAATTCAGAAAAAGTGCTCAGCTCGCCGAGAAAATGCGATTTAAGCAATAAAATTAAAAATGCTTATAAAACATAAACCAAACGTTGGAGGTGGTCATTTCTTCATGCGCAGTGATAAACTCGGCACTCTACAGCACCCGAGAGCGTTTTTTTCCATGCCAACCTAACCAGAGTGACGGGAGCGGCACAATTCAGAAAAAGTGCTCAGCTCGCCGAGAAAATGCGATTTAAGCAATAAAATTAAAAATGCTTATAAAACACAAACCAAACGTTGGAGGTGCTCATTTCTTCATGCGCAGTGATAAACTCGGCACTCTGAAGCACCCGAGAGCGTTTTTTTCCATGCCAACCTAACCAGAGTGACGGGAGCGGCACAATTCAGAAAAAGTGCTCAGCTCGCCGAGAAAATGCGATTTAAGCAATAAAATTAAAAATGCTTATAAAACATAAACCAAACGTTGGAGGTGGTCATTTCTTCATGCGCAGTGATAAACTCGGCACTCTAAAGCACCCGAGAGCGTTTTTTTCCATGCCAACCTAACCAGAGTGACGGGAGCGGCACAATTCAGAAAAAGTGCTCAGCTCGCCGAGAAAATGCGATTTAAGCAATAAAATTAAAAATTCTTATAAAACATAAACCAAACGTTGGAGGTGGTCATTTCTTCATGCGCAGTGATAAACTCGGCACTCTAAAGCACCCGAGAGCGTTTTTTTCCATGCCAACCTAACCAGAGTGACGGGAGCGGCACAATTCAGAAAAAGTGCTTAGCTCGCCGAGAAAATGCGATTTAAGCAATAAAATTAAAAATGCTTATAAAACATAAACCAAACGTTGGAGGTGGTCATTTCTTCATGCGCAGTGATAAACTCGGCACTCTAAAGCACCCGAGAGCGTTTTTTTCCATGCCAACCTAACCAGAGTGACGGGAGCGGCACAATTCAGAAAAAGTGCTCAGCTCGCCGAGAAAATGCGATTTAAGCAATCAAATTAAAAATGCTTATAAAACACAAACCAAACGTTGGAGGTGGTCATTTCTTCATGCGCAGTGATAAACTCGGCACTCTAAAGCACCCGAGAGCGTTTTTTTCCATGCCAACCTAACCAGAGTGACGGGAGCGGCACAATTCAGAAAAAGTGCTCAGCTCGCCGAGAAAATGCGATTTAAGCAATAAAATTAAAAATGCTTATAAAACATAAACCAAACGTTGGAGGTGGTCATTTCTTCATGCGCAGTGATAAACTCGGCACTCTAAAGCACCCGAGAGCGTTTTTTTCCATGCCAACCTAACCAGAGTGACGGGAGCGGCACAATTCAGAAAAAGTGCTCAGCTCGCCGAGAAAATGCGATTTAAGCAATAACATTAAAAATGCTTATAAAACATAAACCAAACGTTGGAGGTGGTCATTTCTTCATGCGCAGTGATAAACTCGGCACTCTAAAGCACCCGAGAGCGTTTTTTCCCATGCCAACCTAACCAGAGTGACGGGAGCGGCACAATTCAGAAAAAGTGCTCAGCTCGCCGAGAAAATGCGATTTAAGCAATAAAATTAAAAATGCTTATAAAACATAAACCAAACGTTGGAGGTGGTCATTTCTTCATGCGCAGTGATAAACTCGGCACTCTAAAGCACCCGAGAGCGTTTTTTTCCATGCCAACCTAACCAGAGTGACGGGAGCGGCACAATTCAGAAAAAGTGCTCAGCTCGCCGAGAAAATGCGATTTAAGCAATAAAATTAAAAATGCTTATAAAACATAAACCAAACGTTGGAGGTGGTCATTTCATCATGCGCAGTGATAAACTCGGCACTCTAAAGCACCCGAGAGCGTTTTTTTCCATGCCAACCTAACCAGAGTGACGGGAGCGGCACAATTCAGAAAAAGTGCTCAGCTCGCCGAGAAAATGCGATTTAAGCAATAAAATTAAAAATGCTTATAAAACATAAACCAAACGTTGGAGGTGGTCATTTCTTCATGCGCAGTGATAAACTCGGCACTCTAAAGCACCCGAGAGCGTTTTTTCCCATGCCAACCTAACCAGAGTGACGGGAGCGGCACAATTCAGAAAAAGTGCTCAGCTCGCCGAGAAAATGCGATTTAAGCAATAAAATTAAAAATGCTTATAAAACATAAACCAAACGTTGGAGGTGGTCATTTCTTCATGCGCAGTGATAAACTCGGCACTCTAAAGCACCCGAGAGCGTTTTTTACCATGCCAACCTAACCAGAGTGACGGGAGCGGCACAATTCAGAAAAAGTGCTCAGCTCGCCGAGAAAATGCGATTTAAGCAATAAAATTAAAAATGCTTATAAAACATAAACCAAACGTTGGAGGTGGTCATTTCTTCATGCGGAGTGATAAACTCGGCACTCTAAAGCACCCGAGAGCGTTTTTTTCCATGCCAACCTAACCAGAGTGACGGGAGCGGCATAATTCAGAAAAAGTGCTCAGCTCGCCGAGAAAATGCGATTTAAGCAATAAAATTAAAAATGCTTATAAAACATAAACCAAACGTTGGAGGTGGTCATTTCTTCATGCGCAGTGATAAACTCGGCACTCTAAAGCACCCGAGAGCGTTTTTTTCCATGCCAACCTAACCAGAGTGACGGGAGCGGCACAATTCAGAAAAAGTGCTCAGCTCGCCGAGAAAATGCGATTTAAGCAATAAAATTAAAAATGCTTATAAAACATAAACCAAACGTTGGAGGTGGTCATTTCTTCATGCGCAGTGATAAACTCGGCACTCTAAAGCACCCGAGAGCGTTTTTTTCCATGCCAACCTAACCAGAGTGACGGGAGCGGCACAATTCAGAAAAAGTGCTCAGCTCGCCGAGAAAATGCGATTTAAGCAATAAAATTAAAAATGCTTATAAAACATAAACCAAACGTTGGAGGTGGTCATTTCTTCATGCGCAGTGATAAACTCGGCACTCTACAGCACCCGAGAGCGTTTTTTTCCATGCCAACCTAACCAGAGTGACGGGAGCGGCACAATTCAGAAAAAGTGCTCAGCTCGCCGAGAAAACGCGATTTAAGCAATAAAATTAAAAATGCTTATAAAACATAAACCAAACGTTGGAGGTGGTCATTTCTTCATGCGCAGTGATAAACTCGGCACTCTAAAGCACCCGAGAGCGTTTTTTTCCATGCCAACCTAACCAGAGTGACGGGAGCGGCACAATTCAGAAAAAGTGCTCAGCTCGCCGAGAAAATGCGATTTAAGCAATAAAATTAAAAATGCTTATAAAACATAAACCAAACGTTGGAGGTGGTCATTTCTTCATGCGCAGTGATAAACTCGGCACTCTAAAGCACCCGAGAGCGTTTTTTTCCATGCCAACCTAACCAGAGTGACGGGAGCGGCACAATTCAGAAAAAGTGCTCAGCTCGCCGAGAAAATGCGATTTAAGCAATAAAATTAAAAATGCTTATAAAACATAAACCAAACGTTGGAGGTGGTCATTTCTTCATGCGCAGTGATAAACTCGGCACTCTACAGCACCCGAGAGCGTTTTTTTCCATGCCAACCTAACCAGAGTGACGGGAGCGGCACAATTCAGAAAAAGTGCTCAGCTCGCCGAGAAAATGCGATTTAAGCAATAAAATTAAAAATGCTTATAAAACACAAACCAAACGTTGGAGGTGGTCATTTCTTCATGCGCAGTGATAAACTCGGCACTCTGAAGCACCCGAGAGCGTTTTTTTCCATGCCAACCTAACCAGAGTGACGGGAGCGGCACAATTCAGAAAAAGTGCTCAGCTCGCCGAGAAAATGCGATTTAAGCAATAAAATTAAAAATGCTTATAAAACATAAACCAAACGTTGGAGGTGGTCATTTCTTCATGCGCAGTGATAAACTCGGCACTCTAAAGCACCCGAGAGCGTTTTTTTCCATGCCAACCTAACCAGAGTGACGGGAGCGGCACAATTCAGAAAAAGTGCTCAGCTCGCCGAGAAAATGCGATTTAAGCAATAACATTAAAAATGCTTATAAAACATAAACCAAACGTTGGAGGTGGTCATTTCTTCATGCGCAGTGATAAACTCGGCACTCTAAAGCACCCGAGAGCGTTTTTTTCCATGCCAACCTAACCAGAGTGACGGGAGCGGCACAATTCAGAAAAAGTGCTCAGCTCGCCGAGAAAATGCGATTTAAGCAATAAAATTAAAAATGCTTATAAAACATAAACCAAACGTTGGAGGTGGTCATTTCTTCATGCGCAGTGATAAACTCGGCACTCTAAAGCACCCGAGAGCGTTTTTTCCCATGCCAACCTAACCAGAGTGACGGGAGCGGCACAATTCAGAAAAAGTGCTCAGCTCGCCGAGAAAATGCGATTTAAGCAATAAAATTAAAAATGCTTATAAAACATAAACCAAACGTTGGAGGTGGTCATTTCTTCATGCGCAGTGATAAACTCGGCACTCTAAAGCACCCGAGAGCGTTTTTTTCCATGCCAACCTAACCAGAGTGACGGGAGCGGCACAATTCAGAAAAAGTGCTCAGCTCGCCGAGAAAATGCGATTTAAGCAATAAAATTAAAAATGCTTATAAAACATAAACCAAACGTTGGAGGTGGTCATTTCTTCATGCGCAGTGATAAACTCGGCACTCTAAAGCACCCGAGAGCGTTTTTTTCCATGCCAACCTAACCAGAGTGACGGGAGCGGCACAATTCAGAAAAAGTGCTCAGCTCGCCGAGAAAATGCGATTTAAGCAATAAAATTAAAAATGCTCATAAAACATAAACCAAACGTTGGAGGTGGTCATTTCTTCATGCGCAGTGATAAACTCGGCACTCTAAAGCATCCGAGAGCGTTTTTTTCCATGCCAACCTAACCAGAGTGACGGGAGCGGCACAATTCAGAAAAAGTGCTCAGCTCGCCGAGAAAATGCGATTTAAGCAATAAAATTAAAAATGCTTATAAAACATAAACCAAACGTTGGAGGTGGTCATTTCTTCATGCGCAGTGATAAACTCGGCACTCTAAAGCACCCGAGAGCGTTTTTTTCCATGCCAACCTAACCAGAGTGACGGGAGCGGCACAATTCAGAAAAAGTGCTCAGCTCGCCGAGAAAATGCGATTTAAGCAATAAAATTAAAAATGCTTATAAAACATAAACCAAACGTTGGAGGTGGTCATTTCTTCATGCGCAGTGATAAACTCGGCACTCTAAAGCACCCGAGAGCGTTTTTTTCCATGCCAACCTAACCAGAGTGACGGGAGCGGCACAATTCAGAAAAAGTGCTCAGCTCGCCCGAGAAAATGCGATTTAAGCAATAAAATTAAAAATGCTTATAAAACATAAACCAAACGTTGGAGGTGGTCATTTCTTCATGCGCAGTGATAAACTCGGCACTCTAAAGCACCCGAGAGCGTTTTTTTCCATGCCAACCTAACCAGAGTGACGGGAGCGGCACAATTCAGAAAAAGTGCTCAGCTCGCCGAGAAAATGCGATTTAAGCAATAAAATTAAAAATGCTTATAAAACATAAACCAAACGTTGGAGGTGGTCATTTCTTCATGCGCAGTGATAAACTCGGCACTCTAAAGCACCCGAGAGCGTTTTTTTCCATGCCAACCTAACCAGAGTGACGGGAGCGGCACAATTCAGAAAAAGTGCTCAGCTCGCCGAGAAAATGCGATTTAAGCAATAAAATTAAAAATGCTCATAAAACATAAACCAAACGTTGGAGGTGGTCATTTCTTCATGCGCAGTGATAAACTCGGCACTCTAAAGCACCCGAGAGCGTTTTTTTCCATGCCAACCTAACCAGAGTGACGGGAGCGGCACAATTCAGAAAAAGTGCTCAGCTCGCCGAGAAAATGCGATTTAAGCAACAAAATTAAAAATGCTTATAAAACATAAACCAAACGTTGGAGGTGGTCATTTCTTCATGCGCAGTGATAAACTCGGCACTCTACAGCACCCGAGAGCGTTTTTTTCCATGCCAACCTAACCAGAGTGACGGGAGCGGCACAATTCAGAAAAAGTGCTCAGCTCGCCGAGAAAATGCGATTTAAGCAATAAAATTAAAAATGCTTATAAAACATAAACCAAACGTTGGAGGTGGTCATTTCTTCATGCGCAGTGATAAACTCGGCACTCTAAAGCACCCGAGAGCGTTTTTTTCCATGCCAACCTAACCAGAGTGACGGGAGCGGCACAATTCAGAAAAAGTGCTCAGCTCGCCGAGAAAATGCGATTTAAGCAATAAAATTAAAAATGCTTATAAAACATAAACCAAACGTTGGAGGTGGTCATTTCTTCATGCGCAGTGATAAACTCGGCACTCTAAAGCACCCGAGAGCGTTTTTTTCCATGCCAACCTAACCAGAGTGACGGGAGCGGCACAATTCAGAAAAAGTGCTCAGCTCGCCGAGAAAATGCGATTTAAGCAATAAAATTAAAAATGCTTATAAAACATAAACCAAACGTTGGAGGTGGTCATTTCTTCATGTGCAGTGATAAACTCGGCACTCTAAAGCACCCGAGAGCGTTTTTTCCCATGCCAACCTAACCAGAGTGACGGGAGCGGCACAATTCAGAAAAAGTGCTCAGCTCGCCGAGAAAATGCGATTTAAGCAATAAAATTAAAAATGCTTATAAAACATAAACCAAACGTTGGAGGTGGTCATTTCTTCATGCGCAGTGATAAACTCGGCACTCTAAAGCACCCGAGAGCGTTTTTTTCCATGCCAACCTAACCAGAGTGACGGGAGCGGCACAATTCAGAAAAAGTGCTCAGCTCGCCGAGAAAATGCGATTTAAGCAATAAAATTAAAAATGCTTATAAAACATAAACCAAACGTTGGAGGTGGTCATTTCTTCATGCGCAGTGATAAACTCGGCACTCTAAAGCACCCGAGAGCGTTTTTTTCCATGCCAACCTAACCAGAGTGACGGGAGCGGCACAATTCAGAAAAAGTGCTCAGCTCGCCGAGAAAATGCGATTTAAGCAATAAAATTAAAAATGCTCATAAAACATAAACCAAACGTTGGAGGTGGTCATTTCTTCATGCGCAGTGATAAACTCGGCACTCTAAAGCATCCGAGAGCGTTTTTTTCCATGCCAACCTAACCAGAGTGACGGGAGCGGCACAATTCAGAAAAAGTGCTCAGCTCGCCGAGAAAATGCGATTTAAGCAATAAAATTAAAAATGCTTATAAAACATAAACCAAACGTTGGAGGTGGTCATTTCTTCATGCGCAGTGATAAACTCGGCACTCTAAAGCACCCGAGAGCGTTTTTTTCCATGCCAACCTAACCAGAGTGACGGGAGCGGCACAATTCAGAAAAAGTGCTCAGCTCGCCGAGAAAATGCGATTTAAGCAATAAAATTAAAAATGCTTATAAAACATAAACCAAACGTTGGAGGTGGTCATTTCTTCATGCGCAGTGATAAACTCGGCACTCTAAAGCACCCGAGAGCGTTTTTTTCCATGCCAACCTAACCAGAGTGACGGGAGCGGCACAATTCAGAAAAAGTGCTCAGCTCGCCGAGAAAATGCGATTTAAGCAATAAAATTAAAAATGCTTATAAAACATAAACCAAACGTTGGAGGTGGTCATTTCTTCATGCGCAGTGATAAACTTGGCACTCTAAAGCACCCGAGAGCGTTTTTTTTCCATGCCAACCTAACCAGAGTGACGGGAGCGGCACAATTCAGAAAAAGTGCTCAGCTCGCCGAGAAAATGCGATTTAAGCAATAAAATTAAAAATGCTTATAAAACACAAACCAAACGTTGGAGGTGGTCATTTCTTCATGCGCAGTGATAAACTCGGCACTCTAAAGCACCCGAGAGCGTTTTTTTCCATGCCAACCTAACCAGAGTGACGGGAGCGGCACAATTCAGAAAAAGTGCTAAGCTCGCCGAGAAAATGCGATTTAAGCAATAAAATTAAAAATGCTTATAAAACATAAACCAAACGTTGGAGGTGGTCATTTCTTCATGTGCAGTGATAAACTCGGCACTCTAAAGCACCCGAGAGCGTTTTTTTCCATGCCAACCTAACCAGAGTGACGGGAGCGGCACAATTCAGAAAAAGTGCTCAGCTCGCCGAGAAAATGCGATTTAAGCAATAAAATTAAAAATGCTTATAAAACATAAACCAAACGTTGGAGGTGGTCATTTCTTCATGCGCAGTGATAAACTCGGCACTCTAAAGCACCCGAGAGCGTTTTTTTCCATGCCAACCTAACCAGAGTGACGGGAGCGGCACAATTCAGAAAAAGTGCTCAGCTCGCCGAGAAAATGCGATTTAAGCAATAAAATTAAAATTGCTTATAAAACATAAACCAAACGTTGGAGGTGGTCATTTCTTCATGCGCAGTGATAAACTCGGCACTCTAAAGCACCCGAGAGCGTTTTTTTCCATGCCAACCTAACCAGAGTGACGGGAGCGGCACAATTCAGAAAAAGTGCTCAGCTCGCCGAGAAAATGCGATTTAAGCAATAAAATTAAAAATGCTTATAAAACATAAACCAAACGTTGGAGGTGGTCATTTCTTCATGCGCAGTGATAAACTCGGCACTCTAAAGCATCCGAGAGCGTTTTTTTCCATGCCAACCTAACCAGAGTGACGGGAGCGGCACAATTCAGAAAAAGTGCTCAGCTCGCCGAGAAAATGCGATTTAAGCAATAAAATTAAAAATGCTTATAAAACATAAACCAAACGTTGGAGGTGGTCATTTCTTCATGCGCAGTGATAAACTCGGCACTCTACAGCACCCGAGAGAATTTTTTTCCATGCCAACCTAACCAGAGTGACGGGAGCGGCACAATTCAGAAAAAGTGCTCAGCTCGCCGAGAAAATGCGATTTAAGCAATAAATTTAAAAATGCTTATAAAACATAAACCAAACGTTGGAGGTGGTCATTTCTTCATGCGCAGTGATAAACTCGGCACTCTAAAGCACCCGAGAGCGTTTTTTTCCATGCCAACCTAACCAGAGTGACGGGAGCGGCACAATTCAGAAAAAGTGCTCAGCTCGCCGAGAAAATGCGATTTAAGCAATAAAATTAAAAATGCTTATAAAACATAAACCAAACGTTGGAGGTGGTCATTTCTTCATGCGCAGTGATAAACTCGGCACTCTAAAGCATCCGAGAGCGTTTTTTTCCATGCCAACCTAACCAGAGTGACGGGAGCGGCACAATTCAGAAAAAGTGCTCAGCTCGCCGAGAAAATGCGATTTAAGCAATAAAATTAAAAATGCTTATAAAACATAAACCAAACGTTGGAGGTGGTCATTTCTTCATGCGCAGTGATAAACTCGGCACTCTACAGCACCCGAGAGCGTTTTTTTCCATGCCAACCTAACCAGAGTGACGGGAGCGGCACAATTCAGAAAAAGTGCTCAGCTCGCCGAGAAAATGCGATTTAAGCAATAAAATTAAAAATGCTTATAAAACATAAACCAAACGTTGGAGGTGGTCATTTCTTCATGCGCAGTGATAAACTCGGCACTCTAAAGCACCCGAGAGCGTTTTTTTCCATGCCAACCTAACCAGAGTGACGGGAGCGGCACAATTCAGAAAAAGTGCTCAGCTCGCCGAGAAAATGCGATTTAAGCAATAAAATTAAAAATGCTTATAAAACATAAACCAAACGTTGGAGGTGGTCATTTCTTCATGCGCAGTGATAAACTCGGCACTCTAAAGCACCCGAGAGCGTTTTTTTCCATGCCAACCTAACCAGAGTGACGGGAGCGGCACAATTCAGAAAAAGTGCTCAGCTCGCCGAGAAAATGCGATTTAAGCAATAAAATTAAAAATGCTTATAAAACATAAACCAAACGTTGGAGGTGGTCATTTCTTCATGCGCAGTGATAAACTCGGCACTCTACAGCACCCGAGAGCGTTTTTTTCCATGCCAACCTAACCAGAGTGACGGGAGCGGCACAATTCAGAAAAAGTGCTCAGCTCGCCGAGAAAATGCGATTTAAGCAATAAAATTAAAAATGCTTATAAAACATAAACCAAACGTTGGAGGTGGTCATTTCTTCATGCGCAGTGATAAACTCGGCACTCTAAAGCACCCGAGAGCGTTTTTTTCCATGCCAACCTAACCAGAGTGACGGGAGCGGCACAATTCAGAAAAAGTGCTCAGCTCGCCGAGAAAATGCGATTTAAGCAATAAAATTAAAAATGCTTATAAAACATAAACCAAACGTTGGAGGTGGTCATTTCTTCATGCGCAGTGATAAACTCGGCACTCTAAAGCACCCGAGAGCGTTTTTTTCCATGCCAACCTAACCAGAGTGACGGGAGCGGCACAATTCAGAAAAAGTGCTCAGCTCGCCGAGAAAATGCGATTTAAGCAATAAAATTAAAAATGCTTATAAAACATAAACCAAACGTTGGAGGTGGTCATTTCGTCATGTGCAGTGATAAACTCGGCACTCTAAAGCACCCGAGAGCGTTTTTTTCCATGCCAACCTAACCAGAGTGACGGGAGCGGCACAATTCAGAAAAAGTGCTCAGCTCGCCGAGAAAATGCGATTTAAGCAATAAAATTAAAAATGCTTATAAAACATAAACCAAACGTTGGAGGTGGTCATTTCTTCATGCGCAGTGATAAACTCGGCACTCTAAAGCACCCGAGAGCGTTTTTTTCCATGCCAACCTAACCAGAGTGACGGGAGCGTCACAATTCAGAAAAAGTGCTCAGCTCGCCGAGAAAATGCGATTTAAGCAATACAATTAAAAATGCTTATAAAACATAAACCAAACGTTGGAGGTGGTCATTTCTTCATGCGCAGTGATAAACTCGGCACTCTAAAGCACCCGAGAGCGTTTTTTTCCATGCCAACCTAACCAGAGTGACGGGAGCGGCACAATTCAGAAAAAGTGCTCAGCTCGCCGAGAAAATGCGATTTAAGCAATAAAATTAAAAATGCTTATAAAACATAAACCAAACGTTGGAGGTGGTCATTTCTTCATGCGCAGTGATAAACTCGGCACTCTAAAGCATCCGAGAGCGTTTTTTTCCATGCCAACCTAACCAGAGTGACGGGAGCGGCACAATTCAGAAAAAGTGCTCAGCTCGCCGAGAAAATGCGATTTAAGCAATAAAATTAAAAATGCTTATAAAACATAAACCAAACGTTGGAGGTGGTCATTTCTTCATGCGCAGTGATAAACTCGGCACTCTACAGCACCCGAGAGCGTTTTCTTCCATGCCAACCTAACCAGAGTGACGGGAGCGGCACAATTCAGAAAAAGTGCTCAGCTCGCCGAGAAAATGCGATTTAAGCAATAAAATTAAAAATGCTTATAAAACACAAACCAAACGTTGGAGGTGGTCATTTCTTCATGCGCAGTGATAAACTCGGCACTCTGAAGCACCCGAGAGCGTTTTTTTCCATGCCAACCTAACCAGAGTGACGGGAGCGGCACAATTCAGAAAAAGTGCTCAGCTCGCCGAGAAAATGCGATTTAAGCAATAAAATTAAAAATGCTTATAAAACATAAACCAAACGTTGGAGGTGGTCATTTCTTCATGCGCAGTGATAAACTCGGCACTCTAAAGCACCCGAGAGCGTTTTTTTCCATGCCAACCTAACCAGAGTGACGGGAGCGGCACAATTCAGAAAAAGTGCTCAGCTCGCCGAGAAAATGCGATTTAAGCAATAAAATTAAAAATGCTTATAAAACATAAACCAAACGTTGGAGGTGGTCATTTCTTCATGCGCAGTGATAAACTCGGCACTCTACAGCACCCGAGAGCGTTTTTTTCCATGCCAACCTAACCAGAGTGACGGGAGCGGCACAATTCAGAAAAAGTGCTCAGCTCGCCGAGAAAATGCGATTTAAGCAATAAAATTAAAAATGCTTATAAAACACAAACCAAACGTTGGAGGTGGTCATTTCTTCATGCGCAGTGATAAACTCGGCACTCTGAAGCACCCGAGAGCGTTTTTTTCCATGCCAACCTAACCAGAGTGACGGGAGCGGCACAATTCAGAAAAAGTGCTCAGCTCGCCGAGAAAATGCGATTTAAGCAATAAAATTAAAAATGCTTATAAAACATAAAACAAACGTTGGAGGTGGTCATTTCTTCATGCGCAGTGATAAACTCGGCACTCTAAAGCACCCGAGAGCGTTTTTTTCCATGCCAACCTAACCAGAGTGACGGGAGCGGCACAATTCAGAAAAAGTGCTCAGCTCGCCGAGAAAATGCGATTTAAGCAATAAAATTAAAAATGCTTATAAAACATAAACCAAACGTTGGAGGTGGTCATTTCTTCATGCGCAGTGATAAACTCGGCACTCTAAAGCACCCGAGAGCGTTTTTTCCCATGCCAACCTAACCAGAGTGACGGGAGCGGCACAATTCAGAAAAAGTGCTCAGCTCGCCGAGAAAATGCGATTTAAGCAATAAAATTAAAAATGCTTATAAAACATAAACCAAACGTTGGAGGTGGTCATTTCTTCATGCGCAGTGATAAACTCGGCACTCTAAAGCACCCGAGACTGTTTTTTTACATGCCAACCTAACCAGAGTGACGGGAGCGGCACAATTCAGAAAAAGTGCTCAGCTCGCCGAGAAAATGCGATTTAAGCAATAAAATTAAAAATGCTTATAAAACATAAACCAAACGTTGGAGGTGGTCATTTCTTCATGCGCAGTGATAAACTCGGCACTCTAAAGCACCCGAGAGCGTTTTTTTCCATGCCAACCTAACCAGAGTGACGGGAGCGGCACAATTCAGAAAAAGTGCTCAGCTCGCCGAGAAAATGCGATTTAAGCAATAAAATTAAAAATGCTTATAAAACATAAACCAAACGTTGGAGGTGGTCATTTCTTCATGTGCAGTGATAAACTCGGCACTCTAAAGCACCCGAGAGCGTTTTTTTCCATGCCAACCTAACCAGAGTGACGGGAGCGGCACAATTCAGAAAAAGTGCTCAGCTCGCCGAGAAAATGCGATTTAAGCAATAATATTAAAAATGCTTATAAAACATAAACCAAACGTTGGAGGTGGTCATTTCTTCATGCGCAGTGATAAACTCGGCACTCTAAAGCATCCGAGAGCGTTTTTTTCCATGCCAACCTAACCAGAGTGACGGGAGCGGCACAATTCAGAAAAAGCGCTCAGCTCGCCGAGAAAATGCGATTTAAGCAATAAAATTAAAAATGCTTATAAAACATAAACCAAACGTTGGAGGTGGTCATTTCTTCATGCGCAGTGATAAACTCGGCACTCTACAGCACCCGAGAGCGTTTTTTTCCATGCCAACCTAACCAGAGTGACGGGAGCGGCACAATTCAGAAAAAGTGCTCAGCTAGCCGAGAAAATGGGATTTAAGCAATAAAATTAAAAATGCTTATAAAACATAAACCAAACGTTGGAGGTGGTCATTTCTTCATGCGCAGTGATAAACTCAGCACTCTAAAGCACCCGAGAGCGTTTTTTTCCATGCCAACCTAACCAGAGTGACGGGAGCGGCACAATTCAGAAAAAGCGCTCAGCTCGCCGAGAAAATGCGATTTAAGCAATAAAATTAAAAATGCTTATAAAACATAAACCAAACGTTGGAGGTGGTCATTTCTTCATGCGCAGTGATAAACTCGGCACTCTAAAGCACCCGAGAGCGTGTTTTTCCATGCCAACCTAACCAGAGTGACGGGAGCGGCACAATTCAGAAAAAGCGCTCAGCTCGCCGAGAAAATGCGATTTAAGCAATAAAATTAAAAATGCTTATAAAACATAAACCAAACGTTGGAGGTGGTCATTTCTTCATGCGCAGTGATAAACTCGGCACTCTAAAGCACCCGAGAGCGTTTTTTTCCATGCCAACCTAACCAGAGTGACGGGAGCGGCACAATTCAGAAAAAGTGCTCAGCTCGCCGAGAAAATGCGATTTAAGCAATAAAATTAAAAATGCTTATAAAACATAAACCAAACGTTGGAGGTGGTCATTTCTTCATGCGCAGTGATAAACTCGGCACTCTAAAGCACCCGAGACTGTTTTTTACATGCCAACCTAACCAGAGTGACGGGAGCGGCACAATTCAGAAAAAGTGCTCAGCTCGCCGAGAAAATGCGATTTAAGCAATAAAATTAAAAATGCTTATAAAACATAAACCAAACGTTGGAGGTGGTCATTTCTTCATGCGCAGTGATAAACTCGGCACTCTAAAACACCCGAGAGCGTTTTTCCATGCCAACCTAACCAGAGTGACGGGAGCGGCACAATTCAGAAAAAGTGCTCAGCTCGCCGAGAAAATGCGATTTAAGCAACAAAATTAAAAATGCTTATAAAACACAAACCAAACGTTGGAGGTGGTCATATCTTCATGCGCAGTGATAAACTCGGCACTCTGAAGCACCCGAGAGCGTTTTTTTCCATGCCAACCTAACCAGAGTGACGGGAGCGGCACAATTCAGAAAAAGTGCTCAGCTCGCCGAGAAAATGCGATTTAAGCAATAAATTTAAAAATGCTTATAAAACATAAACCAAACGTTGGAGGTGGTCATTTCTTCATGCGCAGTGATAAACTCGGCACTCTAAAGCACCCGAGAGCCTTTTTTTCCATACCAACCTAACCAGAGTGACGGGAGCGGCACAATTCAGAAAAAGTGCTCAGCTCGCCGAGAAAATGCGATTTAAGCAATAAAATTAAAAATGCTTATAAAACACAAACCAAACGTTGGAGGTGGTCATTTCTTCATGCGCAGTGATAAACTCGGCACTCTAAAGCACCCGAGAGCGTTTTTTTCCATGCCAACCTAACCAGAGTGACGGGAGCGGCACAATTCAGAAAAAGTGCTCAGCTCGCCGAGAAAATGCGATTTAAGCAATAAAATTAAAAATGCTTATAAAACATAAACCAAACGTTGGAGGTTGTCATTTCTTCATGTGCAGTGATAAACTCGGCACTCTAAAGCACCCGAGAGCGTTTTTTTCCATGCCAACCTAACCAGAGTGACGGGAGCGGCACAATTCAGAAAAAGTGCTCAGCTCGCCGAGAAAATGCGATTTAAGCAATAAAATTAAAAATGCTTATAAAACATAAACCAAACGTTGGAGGTGGTCATTTCTTCATGCGCAGTGATAAACTCGGCACTCTAAAGCACCCGAGAGCGTTTTTTTCCATGCCAACCTAACCAGAGTGACGGGAGCGGCACAATTCAGAAAAAGTGCTCAGCTCGCCGAGAAAATGCGATTTAAGCAATAAAATTAAAAATGCTTATAAAACATAAACCAAACGTTGGAGGTGGTCATTTCTTCATGCGCAGTGATAAACTCGGCACTCTAAAGCACCCGAGAGCGTTTTTTTCCATGCCAACCTAACCAGAGTGACGGGAGCGGCACAATTCAGAAAAAGTGCTCAGCTCGCCGAGAAAATGCGATTTAAGCAATAAAATTAAAAATGCTTATAAAACATAAACCAAACGTTGGAGGTGGTCATTTCTTCATGCGCAGTGATAAACTCGGCACTCTACAGCACCCGAGAGCGTTTTTTTCCATGCCAACCTAACCAGAGTGACGGGAGCGGCACAATTCAGAAAAAGTGCTCAGCTCGCCGAGAAAACGCGATTTAAGCAATAAAATTAAAAATGCTTATAAAACATAAACCAAACGTTGGAGGTCGTCATTTCTTCATGCGCAGTGATAAACTCGACACTCTAAAGCACCCGAGAGCGTTTTTTTCCATGCCAACCTAACCAGAGTGACGGGAGCGGCACAATTCAGAAAAAGTGCTCAGCTCGCCGAGAAAATGCGATTTAAGCAATAAAATTAAAAATGCTTATAAAACATAAACCAAACGTTGGAGGTGGTCATTTCTTCATGCGCAGTGATAAACTCGGAACTCTACAGCACCCGAGAGCGTTTTTTTCCATGCCAACCTAACCAGAGTGACGGGAGCGGCACAATTCAGAAAAAGTGCTCAGCTCGCCGAGAAAATGCGATTTAAGCAATAAAATTAAAAATGCTTATAAAACATAAACCAAACGTTGGAGGTGGTCATTTCTTCATGCGCAGTGATAAACTCGGCACTCTACAGCACCCGAGAGCGTTTTTTTCCATGCCAACCTAACCAGAGTGACGGGAGCGGCACAATTCAGAAAAAGTGCTCAGCTCGCCGAGAAAACGCGATTTAAGCAATAAAATTAAAAATGCTTATAAAACATAAACCAAACGTTGGAGGTGGTCATTTCTTCATGCGCAGTGATAAACTCGGCACTCTAAAGCACCCGAGAGCGTTTTTTTCCATGCCAAACTAACCAGAGTGACGGGAGCGGCACAATTCAGAAAAAGTGCTCAGCTCGCCGAGAAAATGCGATTTAAGCAATAAAATTAAAAATGCTTATAAAACATAAACCAAACGTTGGAGGTGGTCATTTCTTCATGCGCAGTGATAAACTCGGCACTCTACAGCACCCGAGAGCGTTTTTTTCCATGCCAACCTAACCAGAGTGACGGGAGCGGCACAATTCAGAAAAAGTGCTCAGCTCGCCGAGAAAATGCGATTTAAGCAATAAAATTAAAAATGCTTATAAAACACAAACCAAACGTTGGAGGTGGTCATTTCTTCATGCGCAATGATAAACTCGGCACTCTGAAGCACCCGAGAGCGTTTTTTTCCATGCCAACCTAACCAGAGTGACGGGAGCGGCACAATTCAGAAAAAGTGCTCAGCTCGCCGAGAAAATGCGATTTAAGCAATAAAATTAAAAATGCTTATAAAACATAAACCAAACGTTGGAGGTGGTCATTTCTTCATGCGCAGTGATAAACTCGGCACTCTAAAGCACCCGAGAGCGTTTTTTTCCATGCCAACCTAACCAGAGTGACGGGAGCGGCACAATTCAGAAAAAGTGCTCAGCTCGCCGAGAAAATGCGATTTAAGCAATAAAATTAAAAATTCTTATAAAACATAAACCAAACGTGGGAGGTGGTCATTTCTTCATGCGCAGTGATAAACTCGGCACTCTACAGCACCCGAGAGCGTTTTTTCCACGCCAACCTAACCAGAGTGACGGGAGCGGCACAATTCAGAAAAAGTGCTCAGCTCGCCGAGAAAACGCGATTTAAGCAATAAAATTAAAAATGCTTATAAAACATAAACCAAACGTTGGAGGTGGTCATTTCTTCATGCGCAGTGATAAACTCGGCACTCTAAAGCACCCGAGAGCGTTTTTTTCCATGCCAACCTAACCAGAGTGACGGGAGCGGCACAATTCAGAAAAAGTGCTCAGCTCGCCGAGAAAATGCGATTTAAGCAATAAAATTAAAAATGCTTATAAAACATAAACCAAACGTTGGAGGTGGTCATTTCTTCATGCGCAGTGATAAACTCGGCACTCTAAAGCACCCGAGAGCGTTTTTTTCCATGCCAACCTAACCAGAGTGACGGGAGCGGCACAATTCAGAAAAAGTGCTCAGCTCGCCGAGAAAATGCGATTTAAGCAATAAAATTAAAAATGCTTATAAAACATAAACCAAACGTTGGAGGTGGTCATTTCTTCATGCGCAGTGATAAACTCGGCACTCTAAAGTACCCGAGAGCGTTTTTTTCCATGCCAACCTAACCAGAGTGACGGGAGCGGCACAATTCAGAAAAAGTGCTCAGCTCGCCGAGAAAATGCGATTTAAGCAATAAAATTAAAAATGCTTATAAAACATAAACCAAACGTTGGAGGTGGTCATTTCTTCATGCGGAGTGATAAACTCGGCACTCTAAAGCACCCGAGAGCGTTTTTTTCCATGCCAACCTAACCAGAGTGACGGGAGCGGCACAATTCAGAAAAAGTGCTCAGCTCGCCGAGAAAATGCGATTTAAGCAATAAAATTAAAAATGCTTATAAAACATAAACCAAACGTTGGAGGTGGTCATTTCTTCATGCGCAGTGATAAACTCGGCACTCTAAAGCACCCGAGAGCGTTTTTTTCCATGCCAACCTAACCAGAGTGACGGGAGCGGCACAATTCAGAAAAAGTGCTCAGCTCGCCGAGAAAATGCGATTTAAGCAATAAAATTAAAAATGCTTATAAAACATAAACCAAACGTTGGAGGTGGTCATTTCTTCATGCGCAGTGATAAACTCGGCACTCTAAAGCACCCGAGAGCGTTTTTTTCCATGCCAACCTAACCAGAGTGACGGGAGCGGCACAATTCAGAAAAAGTGCTCAGCTCGCCGAGAAAATGCGATTTAAGCAATAAAATTAAAAATGCTTATAAAACATAAACCAAACGTTGGAGGTGGTCATTTCTTCATGTGCAGTGATAAACTCGGCACTCTAAAGCACCCGAGAGCGTTTTTTTCCATGCCAACCTAACCAGAGTGACGGGAGCGGCACAATTCAGAAAAAGTGCTCAGCTCGCCGAGAAAATGCGATTTAAGCAATAAAATTAAAAATGCTTATAAAACATAAACCAAACGTTGGAGGTGGTCATTTCTTCATGCGCAGTGATAAACTCGGCACTCTAAAGCATCCGAGAGCGTTTTTTTCCATGCCAACCTAACCAGAGTGACGGGAGCGGCACAATTCAGAAAAAGTGCTCAGCTCGCCGAGAAAACGCGATTTAAGCAATAAAATTAAAAATGCTTATAAAACATAAACCAAACGTTGGAGGTGGTCATTTCTTCATGCGCAGTGATAAACTCGGCACTCTACAGCACCCGAGAGCGTTTTTTTCCATGCCAACCTAACCAGAGTGACGGGAGCGGCACAATTCAGAAAAAGTGCTCAGCTCGCCGAGAAAATGCGATTTAAGCAATAAAATTAAAAATGCTTATAAAACTTAAACCAAACGTTGGAGGTGGTCATTTCTTCATGCGCAGTGATAAACTCGGCACTCTAAAGCACCCGAGAGCGTTTTTTTCCATGCCAACCTAACCAGAGTGACGGGAGCGGCACAATTCAGAAAAAGTGCTCAGCTCGCCGAGAAAATGCGATTTAAGCAATAAAATTAAAAATGCTTATAAAACATAAACCAAACGTTGGAGGTGGTCATTTCTTCATGCGCAGTGATAAATTCGGCACTCTAAAGCACCCGAGAGCGTTTTTTTCCATGCCAACCTAACCAGTGACGGGAGCGGCACAATTCAGAAAAAGTGCTCAGCTCGCCGAGAAAATGCGATTTAAGCAATAAAATTAAAAATGCTTATAAAACATAAACCAAACGTGGGAGGTGGTCATTTCTTCATGCGCAGTGATAAACTCGGCACTCTAAAGCACCCGAGAGCGTTTTTTTACATACCAACCTAACCAGAGTGACGGGAGCGGCACAATTCAGAAAAAGTGCTCAGCTCGCCGAGAAAATGCGATTTAAGCAATAAAATTAAAAATGCTTATAAAACATAAACCAAACGTTGGAGGTGGTCATTTCTTCATGCGGAGTGATAAACTCGGCACTCTAAAGCACCCGAGAGCGTTTTTTTCCATGCCAACCTAACCAGAGTGACGGGAGCGGCACAATTCAGAAAAAGTGCTCAGCTCGCCGAGAAAATGCGATTTAAGCAATAAAATTAAAAATGCTTATAAAACATAAACCAAACGTTGGAGGTGGTCATTTCTTCATGCGCAGTGATAAACTCGGCACTCTAAAGCACCCGAGAGCGTTTTTTTCCATGCCAACCTAACCAGAGTGACGGGAGCGGCACAATTCAGAAAAAGTGCTCAGCTCGCCGAGAAAATGCGATTTAAGCAATAAAATTAAAAATGCTTATAAAACATAAACCAAACGTTGGAGGTGGTCATTTCTTCATGTGCAGTGATAAACTCGGCACTCTAAAGCACCCGAGAGCGTTTTTTTCCATGCCAACCTAACCAGAGTGACGGGAGCGGCACAATTCAGAAAAAGTGCTCAGCTCGCCGAGAAAATGCGATTTAAGCAATAAAATTAAAAATGCTTATAGAACATAAACCAAACGTTGGAGGTGGTCATTTCTTCATGCGCAGTGATAAACTCGGCACTCTAAAGCATCCGAGAGCGTTTTTTTCCATGCCAACCTAACCAGAGTGACGGGAGCGGCACAATTCAGAAAAAGTGCTCAGCTCGCCGAGAAAACGCGATTTAAGCAATAAAATTAAAAATGCTTATAAAACATAAACCAAACGTTGGAGGTGGTCATTTCTTCATGCGCAGTGATAAACTCGGCACTCTACAGCACCCGAGAGCGTTTTTTTCCATGCCAACCTAACCAGAGTGACGGGAGCGGCACAATTCAGAAAAAGTGCTCAGCTCGCCGAGAAAATGCGATTTAAGCAATAAAATTAAAAATGCTTATAAAACTTAAACCAAACGTTGGAGGTGGTCATTTCTTCATGCGCAGTGATAAACTCGGCACTCTAAAGCACCCGAGAGCGTTTTTTTCCATGCCAACCTAACCAGAGTGACGGGAGCGGCACAATTCAGAAAAAGTGCTCAGCTCGCCGAGAAAATGCGATTTAAGCAATAAAATTAAAAATTCTTATAAAACATAAACCAAACGTTGGAGGTGGTCATTTCTTCATGCGCAGTGATAAACTCGGCACTCTACAGCACCCGAGAGCGTTTTTTTCCACGCCAACCTAACCAGAGTGACGGGAGCGGCACAATTCAGAAAAAGTGCTCAGCTCGCCGAGAAAACGCGATTTAAGCAATAAAATTAAAAATGCTTATAAAACATAAACCAAACGTTGGAGGTGGTCATTTCTTCATGCGCAGTGTTAAACTCGGCACTCTAAAGCACCCGAGAGCGTTTTTTTCCATGCCAACCTAACCAGAGTGACGGGAGCGGCACAATTCAGAAAAAGTGCTCAGCTCGCCGAGAAAATGCGATTTAAGCAATAAAATTAAAAATGCTTATAAAACATAAACCAAACGTTGGAGGTGGTCATTTCTTCATGCGCAGTGATAAACTCGGCACTCTAAAGCATCCGAGAGCGTTTTTTTCCATGCCAACCTAACCAGAGTGACGGGAGCGGCACAATTCAGAAAAAGTGCTCAGCTCGCCGAGAAAATGCGATTTAAGCAATAAAATTAAAAATGCTTATAAAACATAAACCAAACGTTGGAGGTGGTCATTTCTTCATGCGCAGTGATAAACTCGGCACTCTACAGCACCCGAGAGCGTTTTTTTCCATGCCAACCTAACCAGAGTGACGGGAGCGGCACAATTCAGAAAAAGTGCTCAGCTCGCCGAGAAAATGCGATTTAAGCAATAAAATTAAAAATGCTTATAAAACATAAACCAAACGTTGGAGGTGGTCATTTCTTCATGCGCAGTGATAAACTCGGCACTCTAAAGCACCCGAGAGCGTTTTTTTCCATGCCAACCTAACCAGAGTGACGGGAGCGGCACAATTCAGAAAAAGTGCTCAGCTCGCCGAGAAAATGCGATTTAAGCAATAAAATTAAAAATGCTTATAAAACATAAACCAAACGTTGGAGGTGGTCATTTCTTCATGCGCAGTGATAAACTCGGCACTCTAAAGCACCCGAGAGCGTTTTTTTCCATGCCAACCTAACCAGAGTGACGGGAGCGGCACAATTCAGAAAAAGTGCTCAGCTCGCCGAGAAAATGCGATTTAAGCAATAAAATTAAAAATGCTTATAAAACATAAACCAAACGTTGGAGGTGGTCATTTCTTCATGCGCAGTGATAAACTCGGCACTCTACAGCACCCGAGAGCGTTTTTTTCCATGCCAACCTAACCAGAGTGACGGGAGCGGCACAATTCAGAAAAAGTGCTCAGCTTGCCGAGAAAACGCGATTTAAGCAATAAAATTAAAAATGCTTATAAAACATAAACCAAACGTTGGAGGTGGTCATTTCTTCATGCGCAGTGATAAACTCGGCACTCTAAAGCACCCGAGAGCGTTTTTTTCCATGCCAACCTAACCAGAGTGACGGGAGCGGCACAATTCAGAAAAAGTGCTCAGCTCGCCGAGAAAATGCGATTTAAGCAATAAAATTAAAAATGCTTATAAAACATAAACCAAACGTTGGAGGTGGTCATTTCTTCATGCGCAGTGATAAACTCGGCACTCTAAAGCACCCGAGAGCGTTTTTTTCCATGCCAACCTAACCAGAGTGACGGGAGCGGCACAATTCAGAAAAAGTGCTCAGCTCGCCGAGAAAACGCGATTTAAGCAATAAAATTAAAAATGCTTATAAAACATAAACCAAACGTTGGAGGTGGTCATTTCTTCATGCGCAGTGATAAACTCGGCACTCTAAAGCACCCGAGAGCGTTTTTTTCCATGCCAACCTAACCAGAGTGACGGGAGCGGCACAATTCAGAAAAAGTGCTCAGCTCGCCGAGAAAATGCGATTTAAGCAATAAAATTAAAAATGCTTATAAAACATAAACCAAACGTTGGAGGTGGTCATTTCTTCATGCGCAGTGATAAACTCGGCACTCTAAAGCACCCGAGAGCGTTTTTTTCCATGCCAACCTAACCAGAGTGACGGGAGCGGCACAATTCAGAAAAAGTGCTCAGCTCGCCGAGAAAATGCGATTTAAGCAATAAAATTAAAAATGCTTATAAAACATAAACCAAACGTTGGAGGTGGTCATTTCTTCATGCGCAGTGATAAACTCGGCACTCTAAAGCATCCGAGAGCGTTTTTTTCCATGCCAACCTAACCAGAGTGACGGGAGCGGCACAATTCAGAAAAAGTGCTCAGCTCGCCGAGAAAATGCGATTTAAGCAATAAAATTAAAAATGCTTATAAAACATAAACCAAACGTTGGAGGTGGTCATTTCTTCATGCGCAGTGATAAACTCGGCACTCTAAAGCACCCGAGAGCGTTTTTTTCCATGCCAACCTAACCAGAGTGACGGGAGCGGCACAATTCAGAAAAAGTGCTCAGCTCGCCGAGAAAATGCGATTTAAGCAATAAAATTAAAAATGCTTATAAAACATAAACCAAACGTTGGAGGTGGTCATTTCTTCATGCGCAGTGATAAACTCGGCACTCTAAAGCACCCGAGAGCGTTTTTTTCCATGCCAACCTAACCAGAGTGACGGGAGCGGCACAATTCAGAAAAAGTGCTCAGCTCGCCGAGAAAATGCGATTTAAGCAATAAAATTAAAAATGCTTATAAAACATAAACCAAACGTTGGAGGTGGTCATTTCTTCATGCGCAGTGATAAACTCGGCACTCTAAAGCACCCGAGACTGTTTTTTTACATGCCAACCTAACCAGAGTGACGGGAGCGGCACAATTCAGAAAAAGTGCTCAGCTCGCCGAGAAAATGCGATTTAAGCAATAAAATTAAAAATGCTTATAAAACATAAACCAAACGTTGGAGGTGGTCATTTCTTCATGCGCAGTGATAAACTCGGCACTCTAAAGCACCCGAGAGCGTTTTTTTCCATGCCAACCTAACCAGAGTGACGGGAGCGGCACAATTCAGAAAAAGTGCTCAGCTCGCCGAGAAAATGCGATTTAAGCAATAAAATTAAAAATGCTTATAAAACATAAACCAAACGTTGGAGGTGGTCATTTCTTCATGTGCAGTGATAAACTCGGCACTCTAAAGCACCCGAGAGCGTTTTTTTCCATGCCAACCTAACCAGAGTGACGGGAGCGGCACAATTCAGAAAAAGTGCTCAGCTCGCCGAGAAAATGCGATTTAAGCAATAATATTAAAAATGCTTATAAAACATAAACCAAACGTTGGAGGTGGTCATTTCTTCATGCGCAGTGATAAACTCGGCACTCTAAAGCACCCGAGAGCGTTTTTTTCCATGCCAACCTAACCAGAGTGACGGGAGCGGCACAATTCAGAAAAAGTGCTCAGCTCGCCGAGAAAATGCGATTTAAGCAATAAAATTAAAAATGCTTATAAAACATAAACCAAACGTTGGAGGTGGTCATTTCTTCATGCGCAGTGATAAACTCGGCACTCTACAGCACCCGAGAGCGTTTTTTTCCATGCCAACCTAACCAGAGTGACGGGAGCGGCACAATTCAGAAAAAGTGCTCAGCTCGCCGAGAAAACGCGATTTAAGCAATAAAATTAAAAATGCTTATAAAACATAAACCAAACGTTGGAGGTGGTCATTTCTTCATGCGCAGTGATAAACTCGGCACTCTAAAGCACCCGAGAGCGTTTTTTTCCATGCCAACCTAACCAGAGTGACGGGAGCGGCACAATTCAGAAAAAGTGCTCAGCTCGCCGAGAAAATGCGATTTAAGCAATAAAATTAAAAATGCTTATAAAACATAAACCAAACGTTGGAGGTGGTCATTTCTTCATGCGCAGTGATGAACTCGGCACTCTAAAGCACCCGAGAGCGTTTTTTTCCATGCCAACCTAACCAGAGTGACGGGAGCGGCACAATTCAGAAAAAGTGCTCAGCTCGCCGAGAAAATGCGATTTAAGCAATAAAATTAAAAATGCTTATAAAACATAAACCAAACGTTGGAGGTGGTCATTTCTTCATGCGCAGTGATAAACTCGGCACTCTACAGCACCCGAGAGCGTTTTTTTCCATGCCAACCTAACCAGAGTGACGGGAGCGGCACAATTCAGAAAAAGTGCTCAGCTCGCCGAGAAAATGCGATTTAAGCAATAAAATTAAAAATGCTTATAAAACATAAACCAAACGTTGGAGGTGGTCATTTCTTCATGCGCAGTGATAAACTCGGCACTCTACAGCACCCGAGAGCGTTTTTTTCCATGCCAACCTAACCAGAGTGACGGGAGCGGCACAATTCAGAAAAAGTGCTCAGCTCGCCGAGAAAATGCGATTTAAGCAATAAAATTAAAAATGCTTATAAAACATAAACCAAACCTTGGAGGTAGTCATTTCTTCATGCGCAGTGATAAACTCGGCACTCTAAAGCACCCGAGAGCGTTTTTTTCCATGCCAACCTAACCAGAGTGACGGGAGCGGCACAATTCAGAAAAAGTGCTCAGCTCGCCGAGAAAATGCGATTTAAGCAATAAAATTAAAAATGCTTATAAAACATAAACCAAACGTTGGAGGTGGTCATTTCTTCATGCGCAGTGATAAACTCGGCACTCTACAGCACCCGAGAGCGTTTTTTTCCATGCCAACCTAACCAGAGTGACGGGAGCGGCACAATTCAGAAAAAGTGCTCAGCTCGCCGAGAAAACGCGATTTAAGCAATAAAATTAAAAATGCTTATAAAACATAAACCAAACGTTGGAGGTGGTCATTTCTTCATGCGCAGTGATAAACTCGGCACTCTAAAGCACCCGAGAGCGTTTTTTTCCATGCCAACCTAACCAGAGTGACGGGAGCGGCACAATTCAGAAAAAGTGCTCAGCTCGCCGAGAAAATGCGATTTAAGCAATAAAATTAAAAATGCTTATAAAACATAAACCAAACGTTGGAGGTGGTCATTTCTTCATGCGCAGTGATAAACTCGGCACTCTAAAGCACCCGAGAGCGTTTTTTTCCATGCCAACCTAACCAGAGTGACGGGAGCGGCACAATTCAGAAAAAGTGCTCAGCTCGCCGAGAAAATGCGATTTAAGCAATAAAATTAAAAATGCTTATAAAACATAAACCAAACGTTGGAGGTGGTCATTTCTTCATGCGCAGTGATAAACTCGGCACTCTACAGCACCCGAGAGCGTTTTTTTCCATGCCAACCTAACCAGAGTGACGGGAGCGGTACAATTCAGAAAAAGTGCTCAGCTCGCCGAGAAAATGCGATTTAAGCAATAAAATTAAAAATGCTTATAAAACACAAACCAGACGTTGGAGGTGGTCATTTCTTCATGCGCAGTGATAAACTCGGCACTCTGAAGCACCCGAGAGCGTTTTTTTCCATGCCAACCTAACCAGAATGACGGGAGCGGCACAATTCAGAAAAAGTGCTCAGCTCGCCGAGAAAATGCGATTTAAGCAATAAAATTAAAAATGCTTATAAAACATAAACCAAACGTTGGAGGTGGTCATTTCTTCATGTGCAGTGATAAACTCGGCACTCTAAAGCACCCGAGAGCGTTTTTTTCCATGCCAACCTAACCAGAGTGACGGGAGCGGCACAATTCAGAAAAAGTGCTCAGCTCGCCGAGAAAATGCGATTTAAGCAATAAAATTAAAAATGCTTATAAAACATAAACCAAACGTTGGAGGTGGTCATTTCTTCATGCGCAGTGATAAACTCGGCACTCTACAGCACCCGAGAGCGTTTTTTTCCATGCCAACCTAACCAGAGTGACGGGAGCGGCACAATTCAGAAAAAGTGCTCAGCTCGCCGAGAAAATGCGATTTAAGCAATAAAATTAAAAATGCTTATAAAACTTAAACCAAACGTTGGAGGTGGTCATTTCTTCATGCGCAGTGATAAACTCGGCACTCTAAAGCACCCGAGAGCGTTTTTTTCCATGCCAACCTAACCAGAGTGACGGGAGCGGCACAATTCAGAAAAAGTGCTCAGCTCGCCGAGAAAATGCGATTTAAGCAATAAAATTAAAAATGCTTATAAAACATAAACCAAACGTTGGAGGTGGTCATTTCTTCATGCGCAGTGATAAACTCGGCACTCTACAGCACCCGAGAGCGTTTTTTTCCACGCCAACCTAACCAGAGTGACGGGAGCGGCACAATTCAGAAAAAGTGCTCAGCTCGCCGAGAAAACGCGATTTAAGCAATAAAATTAAAAATGCTTATAAAACATAAACCAAACGTTGGAGGTGGTCATTTCTTCATGCGCAGTGATAAACTCGGCACTCTGAAGCACCCGAGAGCGTTTTTTTCCATGCCAACCTAACCAGAGTGACGGGAGCGGCACAATTCAGAAAAAGTGCTCAGCTCGCCGAGAAAATGCGATTTAAGCAATAAAATTAAAAATGCTTATAAAACATAAACCAAACGTTGGAGGTGGTCATTTCTTCATGCGCAGTGATAAACTCGGCACTCTAAAGCACCCGAGAGCGTTTTTTTCCATGCCAACCTAACCAGAGTGACGGGAGCGGCACAATTCAGAAAAAGTGCTCAGCTCGCCGAGAAAATGCGATTTAAGCAATAAAATTAAAAATGCTTATAAAACATAAACCAAACGTTGGAGGTGGTCATTTCTTCATGCGCAGTGATAAACTCGGCACTCTAAAGCACCCGAGAGCGTTTTTTTCCATGCCAACCTAACCAGAGTGACGGGAGCGGCACAATTCAGAAAAAGTGCTCAGCTCGCCGAGAAAATGCGATTTAAGCAATAAAATTAAAAATGCTTATAAAACAAAAACCAAACGTTGGAGGTGGTCATTTCTTCATGTGCAGTGATAAACTCGGCACTCTAAAGCACCAGAGAGCGTTTTTTTCCATGCCAACCTAACCAGAGTGACGGGAGCGGCACAATTCAGAAAAAGTGCTCAGCTCGCCGAGAAAATGCGATTTAAGCAATAAAATTAAAAATGCTTATAAAACATAAACCAAACGTTGGAGGTGGTCATTTCTTCATGCGCAGTGATAAACTCGGCACTCTAAAGCATCCGAGAGCGTTTTTTTCCATGCCAACCTAACCAGAGTGACGGGAGCGGCACAATTCAGAAAAAGTGCTCAGCTCGCCGAGAAAACGCGATTTAAGCAATAAAATTAAAAATGCTTATAAAACATAAACCAAACGTTGGAGGTGGTCATTTCTTCATGCGCAGTGATAAACTCGGCACTCTACAGCACCCGAGAGCGTTTTTTTCCATGCCAACCTAACCAGAGTGACGGGAGCGGCACAATTCAGAAAAAGTGCTCAGCTCGCCGAGAAAATGCGATTTAAGCAATAAAATTAAAAATGCTTATAAAACTTAAACCAAACGTTGGAGGTGGTCATTTCTTCATGCGCAGTGATAAACTCGGCACTCTAAAGCACCCGAGAGCGTTTTTTTCCATGCCAACCTAACCAGAGTGACGGGAGCGGCACAATTCAGAAAAAGTGCTCAGCTCGCCGAGAAAATGCGATTTAAGCAATAAAATTAAAAATGCTTATAAAACATAAACCAAACGTTGGAGGTGGTCATTTCTTCATGCGCAGTGATAAACTCGGCACTCTACAGCACCCGAGAGCGTTTTTTTCCATGCCAACCTAACCAGAGTGACGGGAGCGGCACAATTCAGAAAAAGTGCTCAGCTCGCCGAGAAAATGCGATTTAAGCAATAAAATTAAAAATGCTTATAAAACTTAAACCAAACGTTGGAGGTGGTCATTTCTTCATGCGCAGTGATAAACTCGGCACTCTAAAGCACCCGAGAGCGTTTTTTTCCATGCCAACCTAACCAGAGTGACGGGAGCGGCACAATTCAGAAAAAGTGCTCAGCTCGCCGAGAAAATGCGATTTAAGCAATAAAATTAAAAATGCTTATAAAACATAAACCAAACGTTGGAGGTGGTCATTTCTTCATGCGCAGTGATAAACTCGGCACTCTACAGCACCCGAGAGCGTTTTTTTCCACGCCAACCTAACCAGAGTGACGGGAGCGGCACAATTCAGAAAAAGTGCTCAGCTCGCCGAGAAAACGCGATTTAAGCAATAAAATTAAAAATGCTTATAAAACATAAACCAAACGTTGGAGGTGGTCATTTCTTCATGCGCAGTGATAAACTCGGCACTCTAAAGCACCCGAGAGCGTTTTTTTCCATGCCAACCTAACCAGAGTGACAGGAGCGGCACAATTCAGAAAAAGTGCTCAGCTCGCCGAGAAAATGCGATTTAAGCAATAAAATTAAAAATGCTTATAAAACATAAACCAAACGTTGGAGGTGGTCATTTCTTCATGTGCAGTGATAAACTCGGCACTCTAAAGCACCCGAGAGCGTTTTTTTCCATGCCAACCTAACCAGAGTGACGGGAGCGGCACAATTCAGAAAAAGTGCTCAGCTCGCCGAGAAAATGCGATTTAAGCAATAAAATTAAAAATGCTTATAAAACATAAACCAAACGTTGGAGGTGGCCATTTCTTCATGCGCAGTGATAAACTCGGCACTCTAAAGCATCCGAGAGCGTTTTTTTCCATGCCAACCTAACCAGAGTGACGGGAGCGGCACAATTCAGAAAAAGTGCTCAGCTCGCCGAGAAAATGCGATTTAAGCAATAAAATTAAAAATGCTTATAAAACATAAACCAAACGTTGGAGGTGGTCATTTCTTCATGCGCAGTGATAAACTCGGCACTCTACAGCACCCGAGAGCGTTTTTTTCCATGCCAACCTAACCAGAGTGACGGGAGCGGCACAATTCAGAAAAAGTGCTCAGCTCGCCGAGAAAATGCGATTTAAGCAATAAAATTAAAAATGCTTATAAAACATAAACCAAACGTTGGAGGTGGTCATTTCTTCATGCGCAGTGATAAACTCGGCACTCTAAAGCACCCGAGAGCGTTTTTTTCCATGCCAACCTAACCAGAGTGACGGGAGCGGCACAATTCAGAAAAAGTGCTCAGCTCGCCGAGAAAATGCGATTTAAGCAATAAAATTAAAAATGCTTATAAAACATAAACCAAACGTTGGAGGTGGTCATTTCTTCATGCGCAGTGATAAACTCGGCACTCTACAGCACCCGAGAGCGTTTTTTTCCATGCCAACCTAACCAGAGTGACGGGAGCGGCACAATTCAGAAAAAGTGCTCAGCTCGCCGAGAAAATGCGATTTAAGCAATAAAATTAAAAATGCTTATAAAACACAAACCAAACGTTGGAGGTGGTCATTTCTTCATGCGCAGTGATAAACTCGGCACTCTGAAGCACCCGAGAGCGTTTTTTTCCATGCCAACCTAACCAGAGTGACGGGAGCGGCACAATTCAGAAAAAGTGCTCAGCTCGCCGAGAAAATGCGATTTAAGCAATAAAATTAAAAATGCTTATAAAACATAAACCAAACGTTGGAGGTGGTCATTTCTTCATGCGCAGTGATAAACTCGGCACTCTAAAGCACCCGAGAGCGTTTTTTTCCATGCCAACCTAACCAGAGTGACGGGAGCGGCACAATTCAGAAAAAGTGCTCAGCTCGCCGAGAAAATGCGATTTAAGCAATAAAATTAAAAATTCTTATAAAACATAAACCAAACGTTGGAGGTGGTCATTTCTTCATGCGCAGTGATAAACTCGGCACTCTAAAGCACCCGAGAGCGTTTTTTTCCATGCCAACCTAACCAGAGTGACGGGAGCGGCACAATTCAGAAAAAGTGCTTAGCTCGCCGAGAAAATGCGATTTAAGCAATAAAATTAAAAATGCTTATAAAACATAAACCAAACGTTGGAGGTGGTCATTTCTTCATGCGCAGTGATAAACTCGGCACTCTAAAGCACCCGAGAGCGTTTTTTTCCATGCCAACCTAACCAGAGTGACGGGAGCGGCACAATTCAGAAAAAGTGCTCAGCTCGCCGAGAAAATGCGATTTAAGCAATCAAATTAAAAATGCTTATAAAACACAAACCAAACGTTGGAGGTGGTCATTTCTTCATGCGCAGTGATAAACTCGGCACTCTAAAGCACCCGAGAGCGTTTTTTTCCATGCCAACCTAACCAGAGTGACGGGAGCGGCACAATTCAGAAAAAGTGCTCAGCTCGCCGAGAAAATGCGATTTAAGCAATAAAATTAAAAATGCTTATAAAACATAAACCAAACGTTGGAGGTGGTCATTTCTTCATGCGCAGTGATAAACTCGGCACTCTAAAGCACCCGAGAGCGTTTTTTTCCATGCCAACCTAACCAGAGTGACGGGAGCGGCACAATTCAGAAAAAGTGCTCAGCTCGCCGAGAAAATGCGATTTAAGCAATAACATTAAAAATGCTTATAAAACATAAACCAAACGTTGGAGGTGGTCATTTCTTCATGCGCAGTGATAAACTCGGCACTCTAAAGCACCCGAGAGCGTTTTTTCCCATGCCAACCTAACCAGAGTGACGGGAGCGGCACAATTCAGAAAAAGTGCTCAGCTCGCCGAGAAAATGCGATTTAAGCAATAAAATTAAAAATGCTTATAAAACATAAACCAAACGTTGGAGGTGGTCATTTCTTCATGCGCAGTGATAAACTCGGCACTCTAAAGCACCCGAGAGCGTTTTTTTCCATGCCAACCTAACCAGAGTGACGGGAGCGGCACAATTCAGAAAAAGTGCTCAGCTCGCCGAGAAAATGCGATTTAAGCAATAAAATTAAAAATGCTTATAAAACATAAACCAAACGTTGGAGGTGGTCATTTCATCATGCGCAGTGATAAACTCGGCACTCTAAAGCACCCGAGAGCGTTTTTTTCCATGCCAACCTAACCAGAGTGACGGGAGCGGCACAATTCAGAAAAAGTGCTCAGCTCGCCGAGAAAATGCGATTTAAGCAATAAAATTAAAAATGCTTATAAAACATAAACCAAACGTTGGAGGTGGTCATTTCTTCATGCGCAGTGATAAACTCGGCACTCTAAAGCACCCGAGAGCGTTTTTTCCCATGCCAACCTAACCAGAGTGACGGGAGCGGCACAATTCAGAAAAAGTGCTCAGCTCGCCGAGAAAATGCGATTTAAGCAATAAAATTAAAAATGCTTATAAAACATAAACCAAACGTTGGAGGTGGTCATTTCTTCATGCGCAGTGATAAACTCGGCACTCTAAAGCACCCGAGAGCGTTTTTTACCATGCCAACCTAACCAGAGTGACGGGAGCGGCACAATTCAGAAAAAGTGCTCAGCTCGCCGAGAAAATGCGATTTAAGCAATAAAATTAAAAATGCTTATAAAACATAAACCAAACGTTGGAGGTGGTCATTTCTTCATGCGGAGTGATAAACTCGGCACTCTAAAGCACCCGAGAGCGTTTTTTTCCATGCCAACCTAACCAGAGTGACGGAAGCGGCATAATTCAGAAAAAGTGCTCAGCTCGCCGAGAAAATGCGATTTAAGCAATAAAATTAAAAATGCTTATAAAACATAAACCAAACGTTGGAGGTGGTCATTTCTTCATGCGCAGTGATAAACTCGGCACTCTAAAGCACCCGAGAGCGTTTTTTTCCATGCCAACCTAACCAGAGTGACGGGAGCGGCACAATTCAGAAAAAGTGCTCAGCTCGCCGAGAAAATGCGATTTAAGCAATAAAATTAAAAATGCTTATAAAACATAAACCAAACGTTGGAGGTGGTCATTTCTTCATGTGCAGTGATAAACTCGGCACTCTAAAGCACCCGAGAGCGTTTTTTTCCATGCCAACCTAACCAGAGTGACGGGAGCGGCACAATTCAGAAAAAGTGCTCAGCTCGCCGAGAAAATGCGATTTAAGCAATAAAATTTAAAATGCTTATAAAACATAAACCAAACGTTGGAGGTGGTCATTTCTTCATGCGCAGTGATAAACTCGGCACTCTAAAGCATCCGAGAGCGTTTTTTTCCATGCCAACCTAACCAGAGTGACGGGAGCGGCACAATTCAGTCTAAGTGCTCAGCTCGCCGAGAAAATGCGATTTAAGCAATAAAATTAAAAATGCTTATAAAACATAAACCAAACGTTGGAGGTGGTCATTTCTTCATGCGCAGTGATAAACTCGGCACTCTACAGCACCCGAGAGCGTTTTTTTCCATGCCAACCTAACCAGAGTGACGGGAGCGGCACAATTCAGAAAAAGTGCTCAGCTCGCCGAGAAAATGCGATTTAAGCAATAAAATTAAAAATGCTTATAAAACTTAAACCAAACGTTGGAGGTGGTCATTTCTTCATGCGCAGTGATAAACTCGGCACTCTAAAGCACCCGAGAGCGTTTTTTTCCATGCCAACCTAACCAGAGTGACGGGAGCGGCACAATTCAGAAAAAGTGCTCAGCTCGCCGAGAAAATGCGATTTAAGCAATAAAATTAAAAATGCTTATAAAACATAAACCAAACGTTGGAGGTGGTCATTTCTTCATGCGCAGTGATAAACTCGGCACTCTACAGCACCCGAGAGCGTTTTTTTTCCATGCCAACCTAACCAGAGTGACGGGAGCGGCACAATTCAGAAAAAGTGCTCAGCTCGCCGAGAAAATGCGATTTAAGCAATAAAATTAAAAATGCTTATAAAACATAAACCAAACGTTGGAGGTGGTCATTTCTTCATGCGCAGTGATAAACTCGGCACTCTAAAGCACCCGAGAGCGTTTTTTTCCATGCCAACCTAACCAGAGTGACGGGAGCGGCACAATTCAGAAAAAGTGCTCAGCTCGCCGAGAAAATGCGATTTAAGCAATAAAATTAAAAATGCTTATAAAACATAAACCAAACGTTGGAGGTGGTCATTTCTTCATGCGCAGTGATAAACTCGGCACTCTACAGCACCCGAGAGCGTTTTTTTCCATGCCAACCTAACCAGAGTGACGGGAGCGGCACAATTCAGAAAAAGTGCTCAGCTCGCCGAGAAAACGCGATTTAAGCAATAAAATTAAAAATGCTTATAAAACATAAACCAAACGTTGGAGGTGGTCATTTCTTCATGCGCAGTGATAAACTCGGCACTCTAAAGCACCCGAGAGCGTTTTTTTCCATGCCAACCTAACCAGAGTGACGGGAGCGGCACAATTCAGAAAAAGTGCTCAGCTCGCCGAGAAAATGCGATTTAAGCAATAAAATTAAAAATGCTTATAAAACATAAACCAAACGTTGGAGGTGGTCATTTCTTCATGCGCAGTGATAAACTCGGCACTCTAAAGCACCCGAGAGCGTTTTTTTCCATGCCAACCTAACCAGAGTGACGGGAGCGGCACAATTCAGAAAAAGTGCTCAGCTCGCCGAGAAAATGCGATTTAAGCAATAAAATTAAAAATGCTTATAAAACATAAACCAAACGTTGGAGGTGGTCATTTCTTCATGCGCAGTGATAAACTCGGCACTCTACAGCACCCGAGAGCGTTTTTTTCCATGCCAACCTAACCAGAGTGACGGGAGCGGCACAATTCAGAAAAAGTGCTCAGCTCGCCGAGAAAATGCGATTTAAGCAATAAAATTAAAAATGCTTATAAAACACAAACCAAACGTTGGAGGTGGTCATTTCTTCATGCGCAGTGATAAACTCGGCACTCTGAAGCACCCGAGAGCGTTTTTTTCCATGCCAACCTAACCAGAGTGACGGGAGCGGCACAATTCAGAAAAAGTGCTCAGCTCGCCGAGAAAATGCGATTTAAGCAATAAAATTAAAAATGCTTATAAAACATAAACCAAACGTTGGAGGTGGTCATTTCTTCATGCGCAGTGATAAACTCGGCACTCTAAAGCACCCGAGAGCGTTTTTTTCCATGCCAACCTAACCAGAGTGACGGGAGCGGCACAATTCAGAAAAAGTGCTCAGCTCGCCGAGAAAATGCGATTTAAGCAATAACATTAAAAATGCTTATAAAACATAAACCAAACGTTGGAGGTGGTCATTTCTTCATGCGCAGTGATAAACTCGGCACTCTAAAGCACCCGAGAGCGTTTTTTTCCATGCCAACCTAACCAGAGTGACGGGAGCGGCACAATTCAGAAAAAGTGCTCAGCTCGCCGAGAAAATGCGATTTAAGCAATAAAATTAAAAATGCTTATAAAACATAAACCAAACGTTGGAGGTGGTCATTTCTTCATGCGCAGTGATAAACTCGGCACTCTAAAGCACCCGAGAGCGTTTTTTCCCATGCCAACCTAACCAGAGTGACGGGAGCGGCACAATTCAGAAAAAGTGCTCAGCTCGCCGAGAAAATGCGATTTAAGCAATAAAATTAAAAATGCTTATAAAACATAAACCAAACGTTGGAGGTGGTCATTTCTTCATGCGCAGTGATAAACTCGGCACTCTAAAGCACCCGAGAGCGTTTTTTTCCATGCCAACCTAACCAGAGTGACGGGAGCGGCACAATTCAGAAAAAGTGCTCAGCTCGCCGAGAAAATGCGATTTAAGCAATAAAATTAAAAATGCTTATAAAACATAAACCAAACGTTGGAGGTGGTCATTTCTTCATGCGCAGTGATAAACTCGGCACTCTAAAGCACCCGAGAGCGTTTTTTTCCATGCCAACCTAACCAGAGTGACGGGAGCGGCACAATTCAGAAAAAGTGCTCAGCTCGCCGAGAAAATGCGATTTAAGCAATAAAATTAAAAATGCTCATAAAACATAAACCAAACGTTGGAGGTGGTCATTTCTTCATGCGCAGTGATAAACTCGGCACTCTAAAGCACCCGAGAGCGTTTTTTTCCATGCCAACCTAACCAGAGTGACGGGAGCGGCACAATTCAGAAAAAGTGCTCAGCTCGCCGAGAAAATGCGATTTAAGCAACAAAATTAAAAATGCTTATAAAACATAAACCAAACGTTGGAGGTGGTCATTTCTTCATGCGCAGTGATAAACTCGGCACTCTACAGCACCCGAGAGCGTTTTTTTCCATGCCAACCTAACCAGAGTGACGGGAGCGGCACAATTCAGAAAAAGTGCTCAGCTCGCCGAGAAAATGCGATTTAAGCAATAAAATTAAAAATGCTTATAAAACATAAACCAAACGTTGGAGGTGGTCATTTCTTCATGCGCAGTGATAAACTCGGCACTCTAAAGCACCCGAGAGCGTTTTTTTCCATGCCAACCTAACCAGAGTGACGGGAGCGGCACAATTCAGAAAAAGTGCTCAGCTCGCCGAGAAAATGCGATTTAAGCAATAAAATTAAAAATGCTTATAAAACATAAACCAAACGTTGGAGGTGGTCATTTCTTCATGCGCAGTGATAAACTCGGCACTCTAAAGCACCCGAGAGCGTTTTTTTCCATGCCAACCTAACCAGAGTGACGGGAGCGGCACAATTCAGAAAAAGTGCTCAGCTCGCCGAGAAAATGCGATTTAAGCAATAAAATTAAAAATGCTTATAAAACATAAACCAAACGTTGGAGGTGGTCATTTCTTCATGTGCAGTGATAAACTCGGCACTCTAAAGCACCCGAGAGCGTTTTTTCCCATGCCAACCTAACCAGAGTGACGGGAGCGGCACAATTCAGAAAAAGTGCTCAGCTCGCCGAGAAAATGCGATTTAAGCAATAAAATTAAAAATGCTTATAAAACATAAACCAAACGTTGGAGGTGGTCATTTCTTCATGCGCAGTGATAAACTCGGCACTCTAAAGCACCCGAGAGCGTTTTTTTCCATGCCAACCTAACCAGAGTGACGGGAGCGGCACAATTCAGAAAAAGTGCTCAGCTCGCCGAGAAAATGCGATTTAAGCAATAAAATTAAAAATGCTTATAAAACATAAACCAAACGTTGGAGGTGGTCATTTCTTCATGCGCAGTGATAAACTCGGCACTCTAAAGCACCCGAGAGCGTTTTTTTCCATGCCAACCTAACCAGAGTGACGGGAGCGGCACAATTCAGAAAAAGTGCTCAGCTCGCCGAGAAAATGCGATTTAAGCAATAAAATTAAAAATGCTCATAAAACATAAACCAAACGTTGGAGGTGGTCATTTCTTCATGCGCAGTGATAAACTCGGCACTCTAAAGCATCCGAGAGCGTTTTTTTCCATGCCAACCTAACCAGAGTGACGGGAGCGGCACAATTCAGAAAAAGTGCTCAGCTCGCCGAGAAAATGCGATTTAAGCAATAAAATTAAAAATGCTTATAAAACATAAACCAAACGTTGGAGGTGGTCATTTCTTCATGCGCAGTGATAAACTCGGCACTCTAAAGCACCCGAGAGCGTTTTTTTCCATGCCAACCTAACCAGAGTGACGGGAGCGGCACAATTCAGAAAAAGTGCTCAGCTCGCCGAGAAAATGCGATTTAAGCAATAAAATTAAAAATGCTTATAAAACATAAACCAAACGTTGGAGGTGGTCATTTCTTCATGCGCAGTGATAAACTCGGCACTCTAAAGCACCCGAGAGCGTTTTTTTCCATGCCAACCTAACCAGAGTGACGGGAGCGGCACAATTCAGAAAAAGTGCTCAGCTCGCCGAGAAAATGCGATTTAAGCAATAAAATTAAAAATGCTTATAAAACATAAACCAAACGTTGGAGGTGGTCATTTCTTCATGCGCAGTGATAAACTTGGCACTCTAAAGCACCCGAGAGCGTTTTTTTTCCATGCCAACCTAACCAGAGTGACGGGAGCGGCACAATTCAGAAAAAGTGCTCAGCTCGCCGAGAAAATGCGATTTAAGCAATAAAATTAAAAATGCTTATAAAACACAAACCAAACGTTGGAGGTGGTCATTTCTTCATGCGCAGTGATAAACTCGGCACTCTAAAGCACCCGAGAGCGTTTTTTTCCATGCCAACCTAACCAGAGTGACGGGAGCGGCACAATTCAGAAAAAGTGCTAAGCTCGCCGAGAAAATGCGATTTAAGCAATAAAATTAAAAATGCTTATAAAACATAAACCAAACGTTGGAGGTGGTCATTTCTTCATGTGCAGTGATAAACTCGGCACTCTAAAGCACCCGAGAGCGTTTTTTTCCATGCCAACCTAACCAGAGTGACGGGAGCGGCACAATTCAGAAAAAGTGCTCAGCTCGCCGAGAAAATGCGATTTAAGCAATAAAATTAAAAATGCTTATAAAACATAAACCAAACGTTGGAGGTGGTCATTTCTTCATGCGCAGTGATAAACTCGGCACTCTAAAGCACCCGAGAGCGTTTTTTTCCATGCCAACCTAACCAGAGTGACGGGAGCGGCACAATTCAGAAAAAGTGCTCAGCTCGCCGAGAAAATGCGATTTAAGCAATAAAATTAAAATTGCTTATAAAACATAAACCAAACGTTGGAGGTGGTCATTTCTTCATGCGCAGTGATAAACTCGGCACTCTAAAGCACCCGAGAGCGTTTTTTTCCATGCCAACCTAACCAGAGTGACGGGAGCGGCACAATTCAGAAAAAGTGCTCAGCTCGCCGAGAAAATGCGATTTAAGCAATAAAATTAAAAATGCTTATAAAACATAAACCAAACGTTGGAGGTGGTCATTTCTTCATGCGCAGTGATAAACTCGGCACTCTAAAGCATCCGAGAGCGTTTTTTTCCATGCCAACCTAACCAGAGTGACGGGAGCGGCACAATTCAGAAAAAGTGCTCAGCTCGCCGAGAAAATGCGATTTAAGCAATAAAATTAAAAATGCTTATAAAACATAAACCAAACGTTGGAGGTGGTCATTTCTTCATGCGCAGTGATAAACTCGGCACTCTACAGCACCCGAGAGAATTTTTTTCCATGCCAACCTAACCAGAGTGACGGGAGCGGCACAATTCAGAAAAAGTGCTCAGCTCGCCGAGAAAATGCGATTTAAGCAATAAATTTAAAAATGCTTATAAAACATAAACCAAACGTTGGAGGTGGTCATTTCTTCATGCGCAGTGATAAACTCGGCACTCTAAAGCACCCGAGAGCGTTTTTTTCCATGCCAACCTAACCAGAGTGACGGGAGCGGCACAATTCAGAAAAAGTGCTCAGCTCGCCGAGAAAATGCGATTTAAGCAATAAAATTAAAAATGCTTATAAAACATAAACCAAACGTTGGAGGTGGTCATTTCTTCATGCGCAGTGATAAACTCGGCACTCTAAAGCATCCGAGAGCGTTTTTTTCCATGCCAACCTAACCAGAGTGACGGGAGCGGCACAATTCAGAAAAAGTGCTCAGCTCGCCGAGAAAATGCGATTTAAGCAATAAAATTAAAAATGCTTATAAAACATAAACCAAACGTTGGAGGTGGTCATTTCTTCATGCGCAGTGATAAACTCGGCACTCTACAGCACCCGAGAGCGTTTTTTTCCATGCCAACCTAACCAGAGTGACGGGAGCGGCACAATTCAGAAAAAGTGCTCAGCTCGCCGAGAAAATGCGATTTAAGCAATAAAATTAAAAATGCTTATAAAACATAAACCAAACGTTGGAGGTGGTCATTTCTTCATGCGCAGTGATAAACTCGGCACTCTAAAGCACCCGAGAGCGTTTTTTTCCATGCCGACCTAACCAGAGTGACGGGAGCGGCACAATTCAGAAAAAGTGCTCAGCTCGCCGAGAAAATGCGATTTAAGCAATAAAATTAAAAATGCTTATAAAACATAAACCAAACGTTGGAGGTGGTCATTTCTTCATGCGCAGTGATAAACTCGGCACTCTAAAGCACCCGAGAGCGTTTTTTTCCATGCCAACCTAACCAGAGTGACGGGAGCGGCACAATTCAGAAAAAGTGCTCAGCTCGCCGAGAAAATGCGATTTAAGCAATAAAATTAAAAATGCTTATAAAACATAAACCAAACGTTGGAGGTGGTCATTTCTTCATGCGCAGTGATAAACTCGGCACTCTACAGCACCCGAGAGCGTTTTTTTCCATGCCAACCTAACCAGAGTGACGGGAGCGGCACAATTCAGAAAAAGTGCTCAGCTCGCCGAGAAAATGCGATTTAAGCAATAAAATTAAAAATGCTTATAAAACATAAACCAAACGTTGGAGGTGGTCATTTCTTCATGCGCAGTGATAAACTCGGCACTCTAAAGCACCCGAGAGCGTTTTTTCCCATGCCAACCTAACCAGAGTGACGGGAGCGGCACAATTCAGAAAAAGTGCTCAGCTCGCCGAGAAAATGCGATTTAAGCAATAAAATTAAAAATGCTTATAAAACATAAACCAAACGTTGGAGGTGGTCATTTCTTCATGTGCAGTGATAAACTCGGCACTCTAAAGCACCCGAGAGCGTTTTTTTCCATGCCAACCTAACCAGAGTGACGGGAGCGGCACAATTCAGAAAAAGTGCTCAGCTCGCCGAGAAAATGCGATTTAAGCAATAAAATTAAAAATGCTTATAAAACATAAACCAAACGTTGGAGGTGGTCATTTCTTCATGCGCAGTGATAAACTCGGCACTCTAAAGCATCCGAGAGCGTTTTTTTCCATGCCAACCTAACCAGAGTGACGGGAGCGGCACAATTCAGAAAAAGTGCTCAGCTCGCCGAGAAAATGCGATTTAAGCAATAAAATTAAAAATGCTTATAAAACATAAACCAAACGTTGGAGGTGGTCATTTCTTCATGCGCAGTGATAAACTCGGCACTCTACAGCACCCGAGAGCGTTTTTTTCCATGCCAACCTAACCAGAGTGACGGGAGCGGCACAATTCAGAAAAAGTGCTCAGCTCGCCGAGAAAATGCGATTTAAGCAATAAAATTAAAAATGCTTATAAAACATAAACCAAACGTTGGAGGTGGTCATTTCTTCATGCGCAGTGATAAACTCGGCACTCTGAAGCACCCGAGAGCGTTTTTTTCCATGCCAACCTAACCAGAGTGACGGGAGCGGCACAATTCAGAAAAAGTGCTCAGCTCGCCGAGAAATTGCGATTTAAGCAATAAAATTAAAAATGCTTATAAAACATAAACCAAACGTTGGAGGTGGTCATTTCTTCATGCGCAGTGATAAACTCGGCACTCTAAAGCACCCGAGAGCGTTTTTTTCCATGCCAACCTAACCAGAGTGACGGGAGCGGCATAATTCAGAAAAAGTGCTCAGCTCGCCGAGAAAATGCGATTTAAGCAATAAAATTAAAAATGTTATAAAAGCACAAACCAAACGTTGGAGGTGGTCATTTCTTCATGCGCAGTGATAAACTCGGCACTCTGAAGCACCCGAGACGTTTTTTTCCATGCCAACCTAACCAGAGTGACGGGAGCGGCACAATTCAGAAAAAGTGCTCAGCTCGCCGAGAAAATGCGATTTAAGCAATAAAATTAAAAATGCTTATAAACGCACAATCCAAACGTTGGAGGTGGTCATTTCTTCATGCGCAGTGATAAACTCGGCACTCTGAAGCACCCGAGAGCGTTTTTTTCCATGCCAACCTAACCAGAGTGACGGGAGCGGCACAATTCAGAAAAAGTGCTCAGCTCGCCGAGAAAATGCGATTTAAGCAATAAAATTAAAAATGCTTATAAAACATAAACCAAACGTTGGAGGTGGTCATTTCTTCATGCGCAGTGATAAACTCGGCACTCTGAAGCACCCGAGACGTTTTTTTCCATGCCAACCTAACCAGAGTGACGGGAGCGGCACAATTCAGAAAAAGTGCTCAGCTCGCCGAGAAAATGCGATTTAAGCAATAAAATTAAAAATGCTTATAAAACATAAACCAAACGTTGGAGGTGGTCATTTCTTCATGCGCAGTGATAAACTCGGCACTCTAAAGCACCGGAGACCGTTTTTTTCCATGCCAATCTAACCAGAGTGACGGGAGCGGCACAATTCAGAAAAAGTGCTCAGCTCGCCGAGAAAATGCGATTTAAGCAATAAAATTAAAAATGCTTATAAAACATAAACCAAACGTTGGAGGTGGTCATTTCTTCATGCGCAGTGATAAACTCGGCACTCTAAAGCACCCGAGAGCGTTTTTTTCCATGCCAACCTAACCAGAGTGACGGGAGCGGCACAATTCAGAAAAAGTGCTCAGCTCGCCGAGAAAATGCGATTTAAGCAATAAAATTAAAAATGCTTATAAAACATAAACCAAAGGTTGGAGGTGGTCATTTCTTCATGCGCAGTGATAAACTCGGCACTCTAAAGCACCCGAGAGCGTTTTTTTCCATGCCAACCTAACCAGAGTGACGGGAGCGGCACAATTCAGAAAAAGTGCTCAGCTCGCCGAGAAAATGCGATTTAAGCAATAAAATTAAAAATGCTTATAAAACATAAACCAAACGTTGGAGGTGGTCATTTCTTCATGCGCAGTGATAAACTCGGCACTCTAAAGCACCCGAGAGCGTTTTTTTCCATGCCAACCTAACCAGAGTGACGGGAGCGGCACAATTCAGAAAAAGTGCTCAGCTCGCCGAGAAAATGCGATTTAAGCAATAAAATTAAAAATGCTTATAAAACATAAACCAAACGTTGGAGGTGGTCATTTCTTCATGCGCAGTGATAAACTCGGCACTCTAGAGCACCCGAGAGCGTTTTTTTCCATGCCAACCTAACCAGAGTGACGGGAGCGGCACAATTCAGAAAAAGTGCTCAGCTCGCCGAGAAAATGCGATTTAAGCAATAAAATTAAAAATGCTTATAAAACATAAACCAAACGTTGGAGGTGGTCATTTCTTCATGCGCAATGATAAACTCGGCACTCTAAAGCACCCGAGAGCGTTTTTTTCCATGCCAACCTAACCAGAGTGACGGGAGCGGCACAATTCAGAAAAAGTGCTCAGCTCGCCGAGAAAATGCGATTTAAGCAATAAAATTAAAAATGCTTATAAAACATAAACCAAACGTTGGAGGTGGTCATTTCTTCATGCGCAGTGATAAACTCGGCACTCTACAGCACCCGAGAGCGTTTTTTTTCCATGCCAACCTAACCAGAGTGACGGGAGCGGCACAATTCAGAAAAAGTGCTCAGCTCGCCGAGAAAATGCGATTTAAGCAATAAAATTAAAAATGTTATAAAAGCACAAACCAAACGTTGGAGGTGGTCATTTCTTCATGCGCAGTGATAAACTCGGCACTCTGAAGCACCCGAGACGTTTTTTTCCATGCCAACCTAACCAGAGTGACGGGAGCGGCACAATTCAGAAAAAGTGCTCAGCTCGCCGAGAAAATGCGATTTAAGCAATAAAATTAAAAATGCTTATAAAACATAAACCAAACGTTGGAGGTGGTAATTTCTTCATGCGCAGTGATAAACTCGGCACTCTAAAGCACCCGAGAGCGTTTTTTTCCATGCCAACCTAACCAGAGTGACGGGAGCGGCACAATTCAGAAAAAGTGCTCAGCTCGCCGAGAAAATGCGATTTAAGCAATAAAATTAAAAATGCTTATAAAACATAAACCAAACGTTGGAGGTGGTCATTTCTTCATGCGCAGTGATAAACTCGGCACTCTGAAGCACCCGAGAGCGTTTTTTTCCATGCCAACCTAACCAGAGTGACGGGAGCGGCACAATTCAGAAAAAGTGCTCAGCTCGCCGAGAAAACGCGATTTAAGCAATAAAATTAAAAATGCTTATAAAACATAAACCAAACGTTGGAGGTGGTCATTTCTTCATGCGCAGTGATAAACTCGGCACTCTAAAGCACCCGAGAGCGTTTTTTTCCATGCCAACCTAACCAGAGTGACGGGAGCGGCACAATTCAGAAAAAGTGCTCAGCTCGCCGAGAAAATGCGATTTAAGCAATAAAATTAAAAATGCTTATAAAACATAAACCAAACGTTGGAGGTGGTCATTTCTTCATGCGCAGTGATAAACTAGGCACTCTAAAGCACCCGAGAGCGTTTTTTTCCATGCCAACCTAACCAGAGTGACGGGAGCGGCACAATTCAGAAAAAGTGCTCAGCTCGCCGAGAAAATGCGATTTAAGCAATAAAATTAAAAATGCTTATAAAACATAAACCAAACGTTGGAGGTGGTCATTTCTTCATGCGCAGTGATAAACTCGGCACTCTAGAGCACCGGAGACCGTTTTTTTCCATGCCAATCTAACCAGAGTGACGGGAGCGGCACAATTCAGAAAAAGTGCTCAGCTCGCCGAGAAAATGCGATTTAAGCAATAAAATTAAAAATGCTTATAAAACATAAACCAAACGTTGGAGGTGGTCATTTCTTCATGCGCAGTGATAAACTCGGCACTCTAAAGCACCCGAGAGCGTTTTTTTCCATGCCAACCTAACCAGAGTGACGGGAGCGGCACAATTCAGAAAAAGTGCTCAGCTCGCCGAGAAAATGCGATTTAAGCAATAAAATTAAAAATGCTTATAAAACATAAACCAAAGGTTGGAGGTGGTCATTTCTTCATGCGCAGTGATAAACTCGGCACTCTAAAGCACCCGAGAGCGTTTTTTTCCATGCCAACCTAACCAGAGTGACGGGAGCGGCACAATTCAGAAAAAGTGCTCAGCTCGCCGAGAAAATGCGATTTAAGCAATAAAATTAAAAATGCTTATAAAACATAAACCAAACGTTGGAGGTGGTCATTTCTTCATGCGCAGTGATAAACTCGGCACTCTAAAGCACCCGAGAGCGTTTTTTTCCATGCCAACCTAACCAGAGTGACGGGAGCGGCACAATTCAGAAAAAGTGCTCAGCTCGCCGAGAAAATGCGATTTAAGCAATAAAATTAAAAATGCTTATAAAACATAAACCAAACGTTGGAGGTGGTCATTTCTTCATGCGCAGTGATAAACTCGGCACTCTAAAGCACCCGAGAGCGTTTTTTTCCATGCCAACCTAACCAGAGTGACGGGAGCGGCACAATTCAGAAAAAGTGCTCAGCTCGCCGAGAAAATGCGATTTAAGCAATAAAATTAAAAATGCTTATAAAACATAAACCAAACGTTGGAGGTGGTCATTTCTTCATGCGCAGTGATAAACTCGGCACTCTAAAGCACCCGAGAGCGTTTTTTTCCATGCCAACCTAACCAGAGTGACGGGAGCGGCACAATTCAGAAAAAGTGCTCAGCTCGCCGAGAAAATGCGATTTAAGCAATAAAATTAAAAATGCTTATAAAACATAAACCAAAGGTTGGAGGTGGTCATTTCTTCATGCGCAGTGATAAACTCGGCACTCTAAAGCACCCGAGAGCGTTTTTTTCCATGCCAACCTAACCAGAGTGACGGGAGCGGCACAATTCAGAAAAAGTGCTCAGCTCGCCGAGAAAATGCGATTTAAGCAATAAAATTAAAAATGCTTATAAAACATAAACCAAACGTTGGAGGTGGTCATTTCTTCATGCGCAGTGATAAACTCGGCACTCTAAAGCACCCGAGAGCGTTTTTTTCCATGCCAACCTAACCAGAGTGACGGGAGCGGCACAATTCAGAAAAAGTGCTCAGCTCGCCGAGAAAATGCGATTTAAGCAATAAAATTAAAAATGCTTATAAAACATAAACCAAACGTTGGAGGTGGTCATTTCTTCATGCGCAGTGATAAACTCGGCACTCTACAGCACCCGAGAGCGTTTTTTTCCATGCCAACCTAACCAGAGTGACGGTAGCGGCACAATTCAGAAAAAGTGCCTAGCTCGCCGAGAAAATGCGATTTAAGCAATAAAATTAAAAATGCTTATAAAACACAAACCAAACGTTGGAGGTGGTCATTTCTTCATGCGCAGTGATAAACTCGGCACTCTGAAGCACCCGAGAGCGTTTTTTTCCATGCCAACCTAACCAGAGTGACGGGAGCGGCACAATTCAGAAAAAGTGCTCAGCTCGCCGAGAAATTGCGATTTAAGCAATAAAATTAAAAATGCTTATAAAACATAAACCAAACGTTGGAGGTGGTCATTTCTTCATGCGCAGTGATAAACTCGGCACTCTAAAGCACCCGAGAGCGTTTTTTTCCATGCCAACCTAACCAGAGTGACGGGAGCGGCACAATTCAGAAAAAGTGCTCAGCTCGCCGAGAAAATGCGATTTAAGCAATAAAATTAAAAATGTTATAAAAGCACAAACCAAACGTTGGAGGTGGTCATTTCTTCATGCGCAGTGATAAACTCGGCACTCTGAAGCACCCGAGACGTTTTTTTCCATGCCAACCTAACCAGAGTGACGGGAGCGGCACAATTCAGAAAAAGTGCTCAGCTCGCCGAGAAAATGCGATTTAAGCAATAAAATTAAAAATGCTTATAAACGCACAATCCAAACGTTGGAGGTGGTCATTTCTTCATGCGCAGTGATAAACTCGGCACTCTGAAGCACCCGAGAGCGTTTTTTTCCATGCCAACCTAACCAGAGTGACGGGAGCGGCACAATTCAGAAAAAGTGCTCAGCTCGCCGAGAAAATGCGATTTAAGCAATAAAATTAAAAATGCTTATAAAACATAAACCAAACGTTGGAGGTGGTCATTTCTTCATGCGCAGTGATAAACTCGGCACTCTAAAGCACCCGAGAGCGTTTTTTTCCATGCCAACCTAACCAGAGTGACGGGAGCGGCACAATTCAGAAAAAGTGCTCAGCTCGCCGAGAAAATGCGATTTAAGCAATAAAATTAAAAATGCTTATAAAACATAAACCAAACGTTGGAGGTGGTCATTTCTTCATGCGCAGTGATAAACTCGGCACTCTACAGCACCCGAGAGCGTTTTTTTCCATGCCAACCTAACCAGAGTGACGGGAGCGGCACAATTCAGAAAAAGTGCTCAGCTCGCCGAGAAAATGCGATTTAAGCAATAAAATTAAAAATGCTTATAAAACACAAACCAAACGTTGGAGGTGGTCATTTCTTCATGCGCAGTGATAAACTCGGCACTCTGAAGCACCCGAGAGCGTTTTTTTCCATGCCAACCTAACCAGAGTGACGGGAGCGGCACAATTCAGAAAAAGTGCTCAGCTCGCCGAGAAAATGCGATTTAAGCAATAAAATTAAAAATGCTTATAAAACATAAACCAAACGTTGGAGTTGGTCATTTCTTCATGCGCAGTGATAAACTCGGCACTCTAAAGCAACGGAGAGCGTTTTTTTCCATGCCAACCTAACCAGAGTGACGGGAGCGGCACAATTCAGAAAAAGTGCTCAGCTCGCCGAGAAAATGCGATTTAAGCAATAAAATTAAAAATGCTTATAAAACATAAACCAAACGTTGGAGGTGGTCATTTCTTCATGCGCAGTGATAAACTCGGCACTCTAAAGCACCCGAGAGCGTTTTTTTCCATGCCAACCTAACCAGAGTGACGGGAGCGGCACAATTCAGAAAAAGTGCTCAGCTCGCCGAGAAAATGCGATTTAAGCAATAAAATTAAAAATGCTTATAAAACATAAACCAAACGTTGGAGGTGGTCATTTCTTCATGCGCAGTGATAAACTCGGCACTCTAAAGCACCCGAGAGCGTTTTTTTCCATGCCAACCTAACCAGAGTGACGGGAGCGGCACAATTCAGAAAAAGTGCTCAGCTCGCCGAGAAAATGCGATTTAAGCAATAAAATTAAAAATGCTTATAAAACATAAACCAAACGTTGGAGGTGGTCATTTCTTCATGCGCAGTGATAAACTCGGCACTCTAAAGCACCCGAGAGCGTTTTTTTCCATGCCAACCTAACCAGAGTGACGGGAGCGGCACAATTCAGAAAAAGTGCTCAGCTCGCCGAGAAAATGCGATTTAAGCAACAAAATTAAAAATGCTTATAAAACACAAACCAAACGTTGGAGGTGGTCATTTCTTCATGCGCAGTGATAAACTCGGCACTCTAAAGCACCCGGGAGCGTTTTTTTCCATGCCAACCTAACCAGAGTGACGGGAGCGGCACAATTCAGAAAAAGTGCTCAGCTCGCCGAGAAAATGCGATTTAAGCAATAAAATTAAAAATGCTTATAAAACATAAACCAAACGTTGGAGGTGGTCATTTCTTCATGCGCAGTGATAAACTCGGCACTCTAAAGCACCCGAGAGCGTTTTTTTCCATGCCAACCTAACCAGAGTGACGGGAGCGGCACAATTCAGAAAAAGTGCTCAGCTCGCCGAGAAAATGCGATTTAAGCAATAAAATTAAAAATGCTTATAAAACATAAACCAAACGTTGGAGGTGGTCATTTCTTCATGCGCAGTGATAAACTCGGCACTCTAAAGCACCCGAGAGCGTTTTTTCCATGCCAGCCTAACCAGAGTGACGGGAGCGGCACAATTCAGAAAAAGTGCTCAGCTCGCCGAGAAAATGCGATTTAAGCAATAAAATTAAAAATGCTTATAAAACATAAACCAAACGTTGGAGGTGGTCATTTCTTCATGCGCAGTGATAAACTCGGCACTCTAAAGCATCCGAGAGCGTTTTTTTCCATGCCAACCTAACCAGAGTGACGGGAGCGGCACAATTCAGAAAAAGTGCTCAGCTCGCCGAGAAAATGCGATTTAAGCAATAAAATTAAAAATGCTTATAAAACATAAACCAAACGTTGGAGGTGGTCATTTCTTCATGCGCAGTGATAAACTCGGCAGTCTACAGCACCAGAGAGCGTTTTTTTCCATGCCAACCTAACCAGAGTGACGGGAGCGGCACAATTCAGAAAAAGTGCTCAGCTCGCCGAGAAATTGCGATTTAAGCAATAAAATTAAAAATGCTTATAAAACATAAACCAAACGTTGGAGGTGGTCATTTCTTCATGCGCAGTGATAAACTCGGCACTCTAAAGCACCCGAGAGCGTTTTTTTCCATGCCAACCTAACCAGAGTGACGGGAGCGGCACAATTCAGAAAAAGTGCTCAGCTCGCCGAGAAAATGCGATTTAAGCAATAAAATTAAAAATGTTATAAAAGCACAAACCAAACGTTGGAGGTGGTCATTTCTTCATGCGCAGTGATAAACTCGGCACTCTGAAGCACCCGAGACGTTTTTTTCCATGCCAACCTAACCAGAGTGACGGGAGCGGCACAATTCAGAAAAAGTGCTCAGCTCGCCGAGAAAATGCGATTTAAGCAATAAAATTAAAAATGCTTATAAACGCACAATCCAAACGTTGGAGGTGGTCATTTCTTCATGCGCAGTGATAAACTCGGCACTCTGAAGCACCCGAGAGCGTTTTTTTCCATGCCAACCTAACCAGAGTGACGGGAGCGGCACAATTCAGAAAAAGTGCTCAGCTCGCCGAGAAAATGCGATTTAAGCAATAAAATTAAAAATGCTTATAAAACATAAACCAAACGTTGGAGGTGGTCATTTCTTCATGCGCAGTGATAAACTCGGCACTCTAAAGCACCCGAGAGCGTTTTTTTCCATGCCAACCTAACCAGAGTGACGGGAGCGGCACAATTCAGAAAAAGTGCTCAGCTCGCCGAGAAAATGCGATTTAAGCAATAAAATTAAAAATGCTTATAAAACATAAACCAAACGTTGGAGGTGGTCATTTCTTCATGCGCAGTGATAAACTCGGCACTCTACAGCACCCGAGAGCGTTTTTTTCCATGCCAACCTAACCAGAGTGACGGGAGCGGCACAATTCAGAAAAAGTGCTCAGCTCGCCGAGAAAATGCGATTTAAGCAATAAAATTAAAAATGCTTATAAAACACAAACCAAACGTTGGAGGTGGTCATTTCTTCATGCGCAGTGATAAACTCGGCACTCTGAAGCACCCGAGAGCGTTTTTTTCCATGCCAACCTAACCAGAGTGACGGGAGCGGCACAATTCAGAAAAAGTGCTCAGCTCGCCGAGAAAATGCGATTTAAGCAATAAAATTAAAAATGCTTATAAAACATAAACCAAACGTTGGAGTTGGTCATTTCTTCATGCGCAGTGATAAACTCGGCACTCTAAAGCAACGGAGAGCGTTTTTTTCCATGCCAACCTAACCAGAGTGACGGGAGCGGCACAATTCAGAAAAAGTGCTCAGCTCGCCGAGAAAATGCGATTTAAGCAATAAAATTAAAAATGCTTATAAAACATAAACCAAACGTTGGAGGTGGTCATTTCTTCATGCGCAGTGATAAACTCGGCACTCTAAAGCACCCGAGAGCGTTTTTTTCCATGCCAACCTAACCAGAGTGACGGGAGCGGCACAATTCAGAAAAAGTGCTCAGCTCGCCGAGAAAATGCGATTTAAGCAATAAAATTAAAAATGCTTATAAAACATAAACCAAACGTTGGAGATGGTCATTTCTTCATGCGCAGTGATAAACTCGGCACTCTAAAGCACCCGAGAGCGTTTTTTTCCATGCCAACCTAACCAGAGTGACGGGAGCGGCACAATTCAGAAAAAGTGCTCAGCTCGCCGAGAAAATGCGATTTAAGCAATAAAATTAAAAATGCTTATAAAACATAAACCAAACGTTGGAGGTGGTCATTTCTTCATGCGCAGTGATAAACTCGGCACTCTAAAGCACCCGAGAGCGTTTTTTTCCATGCCAACCTAACCAGAGTGACGGGAGCGGCACAATTCAGAAAAAGTGCTCAGCTCGCCGAGAAAATGCGATTTAAGCAACAAAATTAAAAATGCTTATAAAACACAAACCAAACGTTGGAGGTGGTCATTTCTTCATGCGCAGTGATAAACTCGGCACTCTAAAGCACCCGGGAGCGTTTTTTTCCATGCCAACCTAACCAGAGTGACGGGAGCGGCACAATTCAGAAAAAGTGCTCAGCTCGCCGAGAAAATGCGATTTAAGCAATAAAATTAAAAATGCTTATAAAACATAAACCAAACGTTGGAGGTGGTCATTTCTTCATGCGCAGTGATAAACTCGGCACTCTAAAGCACCCGAGAGCGTTTTTTTCCATGCCAACCTAACCAGAGTGACGGGAGCGGCACAATTCAGAAAAAGTGCTCAGCTCGCCGAGAAAATGCGATTTAAGCAATAAAATTAAAAATGCTTATAAAACATAAACCAAACGTTGGAGGTGGTCATTTCTTCATGCGCAGTGATAAACTCGGCACTCTAAAGCACCCGAGAGCGTTTTTTCCATGCCAGCCTAACCAGAGTGACGGGAGCGGCACAATTCAGAAAAAGTGCTCAGCTCGCCGAGAAAATGCGATTTAAGCAATAAAATTAAAAATGCTTATAAAACATAAACCAAACGTTGGAGGTGGTCATTTCTTCATGCGCAGTGATAAACTCGGCACTCTAAAGCATCCGAGAGCGTTTTTTTCCATGCCAACCTAACCAGAGTGACGGGAGCGGCACAATTCAGAAAAAGTGCTCAGCTCGCCGAGAAAATGCGATTTAAGCAATAAAATTAAAAATGCTTATAAAACATAAACCAAACGTTGGAGGTGGTCATTTCTTCATGCGCAGTGATAAACTCGGCAGTCTACAGCACCAGAGAGCGTTTTTTTCCATGCCAACCTAACCAGAGTGACGGGAGCGGCACAATTCAGAAAAAGTGCTCAGCTCGCCGAGAAAATGCGATTTAAGCAATAAAATTAAAAATGCTTATAAAACATAAACCAAACGTTGGAGGTGGTCATTTCTTCATACGCAGTGATAAACTCGGCACTCTAAAGCACCCGAGAGCGTTTTTTTCCATGCCAACCTAACCAGAGTGACGGGAGCGGCACAATTCAGAAAAAGTGCTCAGCTCGCCGAGAAAATGCGATTTAAGCAATAAAATTAAAAATGCTTATAAAAGATAAACCAAACGTTGGAGGTGGTCATTTCTTCATGCGCAGTGATAAACTCGGCACTCTACAGCACCCGAGAGCGTTTTTTTCCATGCCAACCTAACCAGAGTGACGGGAGCGGCACAATTCAGAAAAAGTGCTCAGCTCGCCGAGAAAATGCGATTTAAGCAATAAAATTAAAAATGCTTATAAACGCACAATCCAAACGTTGGAGGTGGTCATTTCTTCATGCGCAGTGATAAACTCGGCACTCTGAAGCACCCGAGAGCGTTTTTTTCCATGCCAACCTAACCAGAGTGACGGGAGCGGCACAATTCAGAAAAAGTGCTCAGCTCGCCGAGAAAATGCGATTTAAGCAATAAAATTAAAAATGCTTATAAAACATAAACCAAACGTTGGAGGTGGTCATTTCTTCATGCGCAGTGATAAACTCGGCACTCTAAAGCACCCGAGAGCGTTTTTTTCCATGCCAACCTAACCAGAGTGACGGGAGCGGCACAATTCAGAAAAAGTGCTCAGCTCGCCGAGAAAATGCGATTTAAGCAATAAAATTAAAAATGCTTATAAAACATAAACCAAACGTTGGAGGTGGTCATTTCTTCATGCGCAGTGATAAACTCGGCACTCTACAGCACCCAAGAGCGTTTTTTTCCATGCCAACCTAACCAGAGTGACGGGAGCGGCACAATTCAGAAAAAGTGCTCAGCTCGCCGAGAAAATGCGATTTAAGCAATAAAATTAAAAATGCTTATAAACGCACAAACCAAACGTTGGAGGTGGTCATTTCTTCATGCGCAGTGATAAACTCGGCACTCTGAAGCACCCGAGAGCGTTTTTTTCCATGCCAACCTAACCAGAGTGACGGGAGCGGCACAATTCAGAAAAAGTGCTCAGCTCGCCGAGAAAATGCGATTTAAGCAATAAAATTAAAAATGCTTATAAAACATAAACCAAACGTTGGAGGTGGTCATTTCTTCATGCGCAGTGATAAACTCGGCACTCTAAAGCACCCGAGAGCGTTTTTTTCCATGCCAACCTAACCAGAGTGACGGGAGCGGCACAATTCAGAAAAAGTGCTCAGCTCGCCGAGAAAATGCGATTTAAGCAATAAAATTAAAAATGCTTATAAAACATAAACCAAACGTTGGAGGTGGTCATTTCTTCATGCGCAGTGATAAACTCGGCACTCTGAAGCACCCGAGAGCGTTTTTTTCCATGCCAACCTAACCAGAGTGACGGGAGCGGCACAATTCAGAAAAAGTGCTCAGCTCGCCGAGAAAATGCGATTTAAGCAATAAAATTAAAAATGCTTATAAACGCACAAACCAAACGTTGGAGGTGGTCATTTCTTCATGCGCAGTGATAAACTCGGCACTCTGAAGCACCCGAAGGCGTTTTTTTCCATGCCAACCTAACCAGAGTGACGGGAGCGGCACAATTCAGAAAAAGTGCTCAGCTCGCCGAGAAAATGCGATTTAAGCAATAAAATTAAAAATGCTTATAAAACATAAACCAAACGTTGGAGGTGGTCATTTCTTCATGCGCAGTGATAAACTCGGCACTCTAAAGCACCCGAGAGCGTTTTTTTCCATGCCAACCTAACCAGAGAGACGGGAGCGGCACAATTCAGAAAAAGTGCTCAGCTCGCCGAGAAAATGCGATTTAAGCAATAAAATTAAAAATGCTTATAAAACATAAACCAAACGTTGGAGGTGGTCATTTCTTCATGCGCAGTGATAAACTCGGCACTCTAAAGCACCCGAGAGCGTTTTTTTCCATGCCAACCTAACCAGAGTGACGGGAGCGGCACAATTCAGAAAAAGTGCTGAGCTCGCCGAGAAAATGCGATTTAAGCAATAAAATTAAAAATGCTTATAAAACATAAACCAAACGTTGGAGGTGGTCATTTCTTCATGCGCAGTGATAAACTCGGCACTCTAAAGCACCCGAGAGCGTTTTTTTCCATGCCAACCTAACCAGAGTGACGGGAGCGGCACAATTCAGAAAAAGTGCTCAGCTCGCCGAGAAAATGCGATTTAAGCAATAAAATTAAAAATGC